>NC_058135.1:291540727-291555170 GCF_016433145.1 Gracilinanus agilis | reverse complement strand
CCGGGGTTATGGAGACGAGGCAGTGAGAGCACCCCAGAGCGTCCAGGGAGTGCCGGCCTGCTGTCGGGGGTCGGGGGGCCTCGCCCGCCCTCCGTTCCCTCCTTTGTAAGATGAGGCCCGGCCAGGGGCCCGAGGACCAGGTGGGTGTCGCTCCTCCCTCGCCGGGCGTCTTCGCCTCCGCCACGGGAAGAGCTCGTCCTCGTGCGCCCGTTTGCCAGATAGGATGAGCGAGGCCGAGAGGGGACGGGCCGTGTCGAGGCCCCGCGGCCAGTGGTCAGGGCGCCGGGCCTCGGCCGGGCCTCTGAGGCGGGTGGCGGGCAGGCGGCGCGGCTGACCGCTGGGCCGGCCCGCAGGCTGCGACAACGTGGTGCTCATCTGGAACGTGGGCACGGCCGAGGAGCTGTACCGCCTGGCCGACCAGCACCCCGACCTCATCTACAACGTCTGCTGGAACCGCAACGGGAGCCTCTTCTGCTCCGCCTGCAAGGACAAGAGCGTGCGCATCATCGACCCCCGCCGCGGCACCCTCGTGGCGGTAGGTGGGGGCCCGCCAGGAGGCCTGGGGGGGACGGAGAGGGCAAGGGGGAGCCCCGGGGCGGGGGCACACGGCGGGAGGGCAGCGCCGGGGCCCCGGGGGAGCCTCCCCGGGCTCGGAGGGGCGAGGCTCCGGGGGGCTGGCGGGATGGCGCCCCGAGGCTCCTGGCGGTAAAGGGGGCTGGGCTCTGGGTCCCCAGGAACGAGAGAAGGCCCACGAGGGAGCCCGGCCCATGCGGGCCATTTTCCTGGCCGACGGCAAAGTGTTCACCACGGGCTTCAGTCGGATGAGCGAGCGGCAGCTGGCGCTCTGGGACCCGGTGAGCCTGGGGGGGCCCGGGGGGCTTCTGGGGGGCCTCGAGCGCCGAGCCAGCCGTAGAGAGCTGACAGCAGGTGGAATGCCGGAGGGGACAGCCAGGCCTTAGAACCCCCAAAGTCAGGGCCGTGAGGGACCCAGAACATGGGCTGCAAAGTGGGAGGCACCGGAGAGCTCGGTGGCAGCTGCCCCGCAGAGGGGCCCGGGAAGAACAGGGGTAACCGGGCGGGGCTCTGACGCCCCCTCCCACGCAGGAGAACCTGGAGGAGCCCATGGCGCTGCAGGAGCTGGACTCCAGCAACGGGGCCCTGCTCCCCTTCTACGACCCCGACACCGGCGTCATCTACGTCTGCGGCAAGGTGGGCCGCGGGGCCCGGGGGGCGGCGGGCGCAGGGGGCGAGCGGGCGGCCCCGCAGAGGCCCCCGAAGTTCCTCAGACCCCGCTTGCTCTCTAGGGGGACTCGAGTATCCGCTACTTTGAGATCACGGCCGAGCCCCCCTACATCCACTTCCTGAACACCTTCACCAGCAAGGAGCCTCAGCGGGGCATGGGCCGCATGCCCAAGAGAGGCCTGGAAGTGAGCAAGTGTGAGATCGCTCGGTGAGAGGCCGGGCCGGGCCGGGCCGGGCTCGGGGAGGTGGGCCGCGGCCCCGGCTCACAGCCCTTCCCCCCACTCAGGTTCTACAAGCTCCACGAGCGGAAATGTGAGCCCATCATCATGACTGTGCCCCGAAAGGTGAGTGAGGGGCCTCTCCGGCCCCCGCCTCATCCCCGCGGCTCCAGGGCCCGGCCATGGCGGACGGGGAGGGGAGGGGAGTGCGGCCTCGAGAAGGGTCAGGGAAGGGGAGGACGAGAGGCCTCCGGGAGGGCCAGAGCCAGGAAGGAGGCCTCGTGGGGAGACGGATTTCTGCCGGATTTCGAGAGAAAACTTCGGAAACTCGGGATGCGAGCGTTGGACGGGGCGTCCCTGGCAGCCTCCCCCTCAGGAACCCTCCTTGGCTGGCACCTGCCTTCAAGGAGGGGAGTTTGTCCTGACCTCGAACCCAGATCCGCCCCTTTGCCACTTCCCCCATTACTCCTGGGGCCAAAGAGAACAAGGGGAGCCCTTCTTCCCTAGAACCACCCTTCAGACACTCGAACGCAGAGCTCGTGCCCCCCGACTTCTCTCCTTCCGTATGACCCGGGCACATCCCCAGCCCCCAGGGACGGTGTCGCTGGGGCAGAACGCCAGAGCTGCTGCCCCGGGATGGAACGGGCTGCCCCTGGGGAGCGGGTCCCCTCACTGGGAAGCCGTCTGGGGGGCAGGTGACGCCCTCAGCGGCGATGCTGGACGAGGGATCCTTTTATTTACTGACTGGACTGGCCGCCTCCGAAGTCCCTCCCTTCCCCCCAGCCCCCCGAGATGGTGGGATTCCAGAGGGCCGGGGGCACTGCTAAGATGAGAGCTAGCGTGGAGGCAAAGGCATGGAGGTCGGAAAGTCCCCGGTATGGTCAGTCAGTGAAGACGTGGGGGGACGTCGGGGTCCTGGTGCCAGCCTCGGGCGTCCGGACCTCATTGTGCTTCCCGGGGAGCCGTCAGCCAGAGGGCGGAGGGTAGGGAGCCCCGCGAGGTGACCGCAGGAGGCCGGGGGACGGGTGCCCAGGAGAGGCCGCCACGAGAGCCGGGTGCTGGGGCAGAAGGAGTGGCCATGCTCGGCCCCGAGCCTCGGCGACCGTCCTAGAATCGGGACGGGGGAGAAGTGAGGGACCGGGCCGGGTGCCTCTCTGGGCCTCAGTCTCCTTTTCTGTAACACGGAGGGCTGGGAGAGCTCGGAGGCCCGTCGGTGCCCGCCATGCCTAGCAGAGGCTCTCTCCTGGCCCCGCAGTCAGACCTCTTCCAGGACGACCTGTACCCGGACACGGCCGGACCGGAGGCCGCCCTGGAGGCCGAGGAGTGGGTGAGCGGGCGCGACGCCGAGCCTCTGCTCATCTCCCTCCGCGAAGCCTACGTGCCCAGCAAGCAGAGGGACCTCAAGGTCAGCCGGAAAAACGTCCTGGACAGCCGGGCGGCCGCGGCCCCAGCGCCCACTCGGGCCGGAGCTTCCACGGCCGCCTCCACCACCACGCCGGTCAGTTCCCCGAGCGGCGGCAGCGGCAGCGGCGGAGGCAGCGGCGGCCTGGCCGGGGCCGGGGCCGGTGCCAGCCCTGGGGCCGGGGTACGTTCCTCCCCCAAGAGAGCAGCGGGGCGGCTGGGCGGCTCAGTGGATGGAGGGACAAGCCCAGAGGCGGGAGGAGCCGGGTTCCGATCTGACCTCAGACGCTTCCTGGCTGGGTGACCCTGGACAAGTCACCTAACCCTCGTGCCGGCCCTTCCCACACTGACTCTAGGATGGACGGGAAGGGGTTAGGGAAGGAAGGGCCGGGGAACTTGGGCCGCCTGCTCCTCCTCTCCCGGGCCTGGAATCGAGGGGCGCCTGGGTGGGCAGGGCCCCGCCTGACTGGTCCCCCGGCCCCACTGCAGGAGTCCGGGAAGCTGGAAGAGGTCACGCGGGAGCTACGGCTGCTCCGGACCCTGGTGAAGGAGCAGGGGGAGCGCATCGCCCGCCTGGAGGAGCAGCTGGGCCGCATGGAGAACGGCGACGTGTAGCCCTGCGTCTGCCCGCCGGACCGCACCGGGCGGCCGAGCCCTCTCCTGCCCTAGAGGCGGCGTGGGCCGGGCCGGGCCTCGAGCCGCCACTGCCCCCTCCGGATGGCCAGGGAGCAGGAAGCTTTTATACTTGTACCGAGAATGATTTTTGTATACCCCCTCCGAGGGGCCGGCCGGCCCTCCCTGTCCCGCCCTGCCCTGCCCTGCCCCGGCCGCACTCCCAGGCTCCCCCACACGCGACCTGCCCGCTGCAGCTCCCCGGTGGAAGCTGCGGGGCCTCCTCTATATTTTCATTCCAAATAAAACCTTCTTTCTAAGAACTTGGCCGGCGCTGCCCCTTGGGGTGACGGGGGGCGGGGGGGGGTGCTTAACTCCCAGGAAGGTTACGGCGTCCCCCCCTCGGCCCTCCCGTGGGCCTGGGTCTGTGGCTGTGCTGGCGGGTAGCCAGAACCACGTCCTGTCTGCGCCTTGTTCCTCTTCGACAAGGGGGGCCCGGCCTGCCTGCTCCCCATCTGGGCCTCTGATTTCTCGGGTCCTCCCCAAGCTTTGGGCGGCTGCCCCAGCACCCCCTTCGTTTCCCTGCCCGCATCTCTCCTCCCTTTTGTGGCTGGCCCCCCAGACTCCCAGACTCCTCCCCGGCTCCTTCTGGGGCAGCTTTGGGGGCCGCTGCTCTCTCCGGGGTCTCCTCCCGCCTGTCTAACCTGCCCCCGCCGTGATCCTCTGACTCTGGCTGGGCGTCTCTGCCCCTCGCTCCGTGGCTGCGTCCAGGACACCCCCCTTGCGGGCATTTCAAAGCCAGCACGGCCGAGCCAGACCTCGCTGCTGCCCCCTAGTCCCCCCTCCCCCCCGGCCCTCCCAGCTTTCCTAGTTAAACCCCCTCACCTGCCATCTTGGGATCGATACGGGTGCCAAGACGGAAGAGCGGGAAGGGCTAGATGATGGGGGTGAAGTGACTTGGCCAGGGTCACACAGCTAGGAAGCATCTGAGGCCACTTGGGAACCCAGGAGCTCCCCTCTAGGCTCGGCTCTGTCCCCGGAGCCACCTCGCTGCCCCCTGGCCTTCCAGCACCACTTGGGTGCCAGCCTCGACTCCTCCCACGTCCAGTCTGATGTGGGCAGGACGGCTCCCTCCTAACCACCCTGCCCCAGCCTGCTGGCTGCCGCCGTCCCTGCCCGCCTCTCTCCATCCACTCTGTGGCCAGTCCCAGATCTGGCCATGGCAGCCTCGGTGGCTCCAGGTCCAGCTGGAGGCCAAGGCTAGAGCCGCCCCTGTTCCCCCAGGAGGCCCCAATCCAGGTCCACTCGCCGGACGCCGGGGACCCTCCACATCCCGTCTCCTGCCCTGACCCAGGCCTGGGCTGCTCCCCCCCTTCGCCGCTGCCTCGTGGCCTCCACTTGGAGCCCCAAGTCTCCTCTGGGATTCCCTCCCTCTGCCTCGTGCCTTCACTCCCTCACTGCCTCCCTTGTTGGAAGGGGCCTCCCAGAGGGCAGGGCCGGCGCTTCTGCCCAGAACTCGGTGCTTAGGAAATGCTTCTGGAGGTGCCCGTGGGTCCCCCCCGCCCCCCCAGGCCTTGGTGTGAAGACAAACTCCCAGAGAGCAGCCCCACCTCCCCGGCTCTGCCCCAGCCCGGGGCCCCCGGCTGCCTCAGGGAGGGGGTGGGCAAGACACAGGAAGCCGGAAGCCCCAGGCAACCGAGGTCGCGGTCCCTACCTCCTTCACCCAGTCGCCCACCCCAGGCTGTCCTAGCCAGAGCTCCTGCCAGCAGAGCAGCCGAGGCCCAGATGGTGAGTTGGGGGACGCTTGGGAAGGGGAAGTGGGCATGGGCCCTCCATCCCAGGGCCAGGCACTTGCCGTGGCCTCTGTGGGCTCTGCCCTCCGGATGCCCATCTCCCCGGCTTATCTCAGAATCGGCTCCAAGGCAGAAGAGCGATAGGGACCAGGCGATGGGGCTTAAGTGACTTGCCCAGGGTCACACAGCTAGGACGTGTCTGAGGTCACATTTGAACCCAGGACTTCCTGTCTCCAGTCCTGGCTCTCTGTTCACCGAGACACCTCGATGCCCCTCTCAGGACTTCCTGTTGGCCTGACCTTGGATTTCACCAAGTATTGGGAATTCCCAGCCGCAGCCCTGCAGCTTATGGTTGAGCTTTCTGGGGAAGTTGGAGGTGAAGGGACTCGGCCAAGGTCATACAGCCAGAATGTGGCACTAGCAGGATTGAACCCACATTTTCCTGATGCTCAGGCTGGGCTCGGGGCATCTATCCACAACGCAAGGTGCCTGTCCCACAGTGGCAAAGGAGGGGATGGGGCAGAGGAGGCCAGAGATGCCAGGGAGAGGCCCTCCTGGCCCCCAGCCCCTGGCCCCATCTCCCCGTTCTTCCGGAGCTGCCCGAGGGAGGGAAGGGGAGAGGAGAGGAGTGAGGGGCCCGAGGGGGAGGCTCTCAGCGCTGCTCACCCCTGCAAAGGCGCACAGCTGCAGCAGCCTTCACCTGCTTTGTTCCAACCGCAGGCTTCCTCTGGCAGCTGAGGAGGCGGCGGCAGCCTCAGTCACATGCTGGCCAAATGGGGGGAGGAAGTGCCAAGCAGAGAGCTTGGGGAAAGGCCCCTGGGTCCCGAATGGGGAACCAGGGACCCTGAGAGGGCTAGGGAGGAAGGGCAGGGACCCCCGTTTCCAGCCATCCACGAGGCCTGGGCTCTGCTCCAGAACGGAGGCGCAGAGAGCACCCCAGGGAGAGCAGCCAGGCAGCCTCCATGTCAGGGTGCATCCCTGGGCCTGGGATCCAGGTTCGGATAAGAAGGCTCCCTCCTGGAGCACATTCTGGTAGAGAAAAGTTCCCCCCCCCCCGCACCATCTCTCCCTGCTGCCACTGCCCCCCTTTTACAGATAAAGAAACCGAGGCTGAGTGGGCTTGCCCTGCCGCATAGCTGGCAAGAGCCAGACCTGGAATCCTGTTTCCAGGCCAGGCTCTTCTCCGGAGTGGAGCTGCAGAAATAGGGCAGGGCGGGAGGAGGGGGCCCGGCTGTCCTGGATACTGGAGGAAGCCTCCATCTCATCTCCCCCAGAGGCTCCTGGGAGGTAGAACTGAGGCTTGGGCGGAGGACTAGATTTCAGGGCTCCCATCAGCCTCACGGCCAGTCCGTGTGGCAGAGAGGATGCGGGAGTCGGGAGGCTTCGCCGAGTTTGCCCCTGGCCTGGCGACCTCGGAGCTGGGGCTCAGTTCCGGTGATTCTCCCCGGCTGCTCTGCCCTCCCTGGGGGGCCGGCCTCAGCCACAGGGCCCCTCTCCACTCTGCCCTCCCTCTTCCAGGCTCTGTCCAGGTTCGGGGGCCTGATGGCACTGGCATCTCTGCCAGGGGTGCTGGGCTCCGAAGACAGAGGCTCCCACAGCTCAGTCACCGTGTTCCTGCTGGT
Organism: Gracilinanus agilis; assembly: GCF_016433145.1. Classification (NCBI taxonomy): domain Eukaryota; kingdom Metazoa; phylum Chordata; class Mammalia; order Didelphimorphia; family Didelphidae; genus Gracilinanus; species Gracilinanus agilis. The sequence goes on along the minus strand of NC_058135.1, from coordinate 291,548,282 downwards.
GCTGCTGCTGCTCATCCTACTGACGGGCCTGGCCCTGGCCTGGTATCACCTCAGCCGGGAGTCGGGGGGCTATTACCACCCCACCCGCCTGGGCATCTCCCTGTGGAGCCAGGCTCGCCGGCTGCTGCGGGCCACAGGGGCGGCCAGGTGGCTCCAAGGGCCAGCCGTCGAAGAGCTTCAGGACAGCATGGAAAAGCAGGAGGAAGAGGAAGAGGAGGAGGACGAGGAGGAGCAGGAGCAGGAGGAAGAGCCAGAGGGGGAGAGCGAGGCCCAGCCCAGCCAGAAGGATAAGGGAGATGTGGACGGGGCCTCGGAGAGCCCAGGGGAAGGCCAGGGAGGAGAAGCCTGGCCCAAGCAGAGGAAAGGCAGCAGCCCCCGGCCCGAGCGGTCCACCTCCTCTGGAGGCAGTGCTGAGGCCCTGCTGAGCGACCTCCATGCCTTTTCAGGGACAGCAGCCTGGGAGGACGGGGCAGGGACAGAGAGGGGCCAGGGCCTCAGTGTCACTGCGCTCTAGGCCTTTGCTTCCTGGTACCCCCTTCTGCCATCCAAGCCACTGTGTGGTCAACAGGCCTCCCCCCAGCCTTCCAGGAGCCCAGCTTGGCCCTGCCTGCCCGCTCCCATGGTCCTGAACAGAGGGAAGGGGGTGCTCTCTGTTGGGCTCCCAGGGCACGGCAATGCTCACGCATCTCCGCACGGTCCCTCTGTGCCCCAACAAAGCCCCCGTAGACAGAAAAGGAGCAGGATGCAGCTGCGTCCCCGTTGGAAATAAAGCCGCCTACACTGGATTCCTTTGTGTTCTAGACTATTCCCAATTCTGAGCGTGCGCCCAGCACTTTCTCTCTCCTGTAGCTCCCGGGGCCGGCCAGCATGGCAGCCCCTGTGCCCACTCCCTGCCAGGTGAGGCGCCCAGCCACAGCCCTCCCAGGAGAGGAAGAGGCCCGAGAGTGCCATGATTGAGATCATTTAATTTCCTAAAAGATACAAGCAGCTGAGGCCTGGGAGAAGGGCACTCACTCACTGCTCCCTGAGGCTGCAGTTTGGTAGTCCTGGAGCAGTCAGTTCCCATGATTCTGTGCAGAAGGTGCCCTCCTCCCCCAGGCCCCAAGGGCACTTTGCTTATCCCTGGCTCTTTCCAGCCTGGCCCAAGGGGCCTACAGCACTTCCAGGCCAATGCCAAGAAATCCTCTTTCCAAGAGGTGAAGGGGTGCTTCCGGTTGAGTTAAAGGGTAGCGAGGGGGCAGCCGAGGACAGCCAACGTCCTCCCTTCCCTAGCGTCCAGAACGACCCCGGCCCTTCTTGGACTTCTTGCCAGTGGGAGTCCGGATGGGCAGAGGGGCCGAGCTGACTGGAGGTGGAGGTGGAGGTGGGGGTAGCTCCATGGACTCTGCTGGGCCGGTGCTGGGTCGAAACCCTTCGAAGGGTGAGAATTTCAGGGGGCTGAAGGAGAAAGTGAGGCAAAGTCACCGGCAGAAGCCCAGGTTTTTCTAGACTTAGTCTAGCCCAAGCCCTGGGACGGCCTTCCCTTCTCCCTTCACTAGGCCTCATTTACCTGATGGGGGTCCGAGGACTGCTATTGAGGCGTCGAGGGGATCGCAGTTTGGGTTGGAACGAGAAGCCTTCCTTGATGCCCTCCAGGACAGAGGGAGCCACATAGGTGAAGCCCTAGCAGATGGCAGCAGGAAGTGAATTACTCTTTCTCCTGCTCCCAGCACCACTTGTCCTCCCGTGTCCCTCAATCCACCCCAAATGCCAGTGAGGGCTCCTCACCAAGAAAGCCTGGTTGGCGCTGTCACTGAGGGACGTGTCATCGGGGCTGTCCACGGGCGTCTGCCTCGTGAAACGCGTGTCAAACTGGCTCACGTCCTCTTCAGACTGCTGCAGTGAGTGAAGGATGGGATAGCAGGGGTCAGGGGGGCGTGGGGGAGGGCTTGGGGGACCCTGGCTCCCTCCTCCCCCACGTTACGCACACACTCACCAAGCAGGGCCGGAAGGGGGGGTCTACTTGTCGGGCCAAGAGGTCTTCCCAATTGATATGGCGGAAGAAAGGATGTTTCTGTAAACAGAGAGAAGCTAGTTCCCCCTATGCCACGCCCGACAGTCCTGCCCCCTGGTTCACTCCCAACCCCTGGAAAAATGCATTTGCTACCCCCCAATTCCGGGCCATTCAGTGGACACATATGCTGAACCTACTATGTGCAAGCCCTCCAGAAGCTTGTGTATGGGGAAAAGGGAGTGAAATCCCAGCTGTACGGTACACAGAGAAATCTCTCCAAGTGGGAAACAGGCCTAAGAACTCTGAGGACCTATGGGAAAGGCTTGTGGGAGGGAGCACCAGGGCCAGGGGCGGCAGGCGCACTTTAGGAGGGAACATATTCTAGAAACAGGAACAGCCCGTCAAGGGCCATCAAGGGCCCAGAGCTGCGAGAGAGCACGTCCTGTGCAAACAGCAGCAGGTAGGCCAGCCTGCCTGCAACAGAGCATGCTTAAAGGAAATTAACATGAAATATATCTGAAAACACAGATGAGGGTGGGGCGTGGAGAGGGTGGAGCTTTCAGACTGAGAAGTCTGTAGCAATAGGGAGGCAATGAAGGTATCTGAGGGAGAAGGGCGCAGCTGCAATCAGGTCTCTTGGAATCTCAGTGGTACCTGTGTGAGCAAAGGGCCCTCCAACTCAAACCTTCACCACAAGGGAGGCATCACCTACCTGCACATCGGCTACATCCCCAGGTCCACCCCCGAGCCGCTGGCTGGGATTTCGCTTTAAAAACTAGGAAAGAAAAAGAAACAAGTGGGGGGGGGGGGATGATGGTCAGCCAACATGAGCAGCAGGACAGCTCTTGGGAGAATCAGAGGTTATCAGAACTGGGAGGCCAACCTCCAACCCAGGTCTCCAGGGATGGCTCTGATCCAATGGCCTGCCCCTCTGGGCTCCCAGGTTGTCCAAGTTTCTACTCTGAAAAAAACCTCCCTCTTCCAGGGCCACCCATTTCTACTCCTTTGCAGCTGGATGATAACTGACATTTCATGGTGTTTCCAGGCTGGCAAAGCATTTTGTTAAATAGCTTATTGGGGGGGAGGTGGGGGTAGCTGGGTAGCTCAGTGGATGGAGAGCCAGGCCTAGAGATGGGAGGTCCTGGGTTCAAATCCGGCCTCAGACACTTCCCAGCTGGGTGACCCTAGGCAAGTCACTTGACCGCCATTGCCTACCCTTACCACTCTTCCACCTAGGAGCCAATACACAGTATTGATTCCAAGTTGGAAGGTGAGGGTCTAAAAAATAAACAAAGAAATAAATAAATAGCTCATCTCGTCTAAACCTCTATAGCCCTTTAGGGTAATGGCAAGTCAGATATTATTGTGCCCATTTTCTATGCATAGATACTGAGGCTCTGGGGTCACTTGTAGCAAAAGTGAGATCTGATTCCAAGTCTTCCTGACTCTGACCAACACCAGACTCCCTCTTCCACCGGCCCTCAAAAGAATTTCTCTCTGTCTTTGGTCCAGGTAAGGGTTGTCATGGATCTCAGGACTCCACTTTCCCTTTCTGGAAGTGGACTGGTCTTGGGAGTCTGGGAGTTCTGGGTTCAAATCCCACCTCAGACCCTTACTTAGCTGTGTAACTCATTTGTTCATGGAGAAAGCTGGACTTGGGGCCCCCTAAACTCTCAATCTGTGATCCTAGGAGCAGGCCTTAGTCATAAGGTCCCTGTGGTCCCTTCTCACCACCCACGATCAGTTTGGATGGATCAGAGATGGGAAAGAAGGCAGAAGAGGCACACCTGAAATGCTACAGCCTCCTTCCTGTGCTGGAATCACCCACACTGGGGCCACCCTCAGAGGTGAGGCCCTGGACCTAGAGCTAACAAGACCCCTCCTTCCCCCTCCCCCCCCAGGCCAGGAGTCCAACCTGTCCTTTATAGAGCAGGAAGCTACTGAGGCCAGGAAGAGGGGGACTTGCCCAGAGACACCCACGTAGGCAGTGAGGGGGAGAGCAGAGATCCCAGGGCCAGGGCTTTTCCCTAGGCTATGGGCACGGGGGATCCCAAGCAGGAAGCCCAAGAAGGGTAAAGCAGGCTGGAAATGCCCGAGCTGCCAGCCCCACCTTCTTGAGGAGGTCCCGTGCATCTGGGGTGAGGTAGGCTGGCAATGCCAGCTTTGCCCTGAGGATCTTGTCAATGGTTTTCTTTCGATTTTCTGCAGTGAAGGGCGGCTGGAGAAAGCAAATAGTGAACAGGAGACATTTGCTGCTGCCTTCCCAGCCCACCTCCCCAGCCAGTTCTCCTCTAGAACCCCTCTTGGCTCCTCCCCTCATGCCCACCCATAAGAAGATGGGCAACTTGCCGATCCGGTGAGCATGTCATACATCAGGGCTCCCAGGCTCCACCAGTCCACTGCCCGGTTGTGGCCACTGCGGGTGAGGATCTCCGGGGCCCTGGAATGGGGCAAGGCCAACCGGCCATCAGGCTCCTCCCAGAGAACCCTCCTCCCTGCCCTGCTCTCCCTCTGGGCCCTCCCTCCTCACATGTACTCAATGGTGCCGCAGAACGTGTGAGTGACGGAGCCCTCGTGGATGGACTCCTTACACAGGCCGAAATCTGTCAACTTGATGTGGCCTGGGGAAGAGAGGGCAGGCAGGGTCAGTCAACCAACATCCACTAAGGGCCCGCTGCCCCTGCCCTCCGGATGCCTCCATCCTACAGCGGGCACGGCACGGGCCCCACTCCCGGACGACTACAGGAGTCTGAGCCCCTCTTTAAACACATCAAAAGGCAGGCAGCAAGGTGGCTCAGTGAGTAGAGAGATGGGCCTAGAGACGGGCGATCAGCGCTAACCTCGGGATGCTTCCCAGCTGCGTGACCCTGGGGAAGCTGCTCGACCCCCTTGCCTAGCCTTTGCCATTCTTCTGCCTTGGAGCCAACACACAGTACTGAGTCCAAGATGGAAGGCGAGGCATTAGACAACGAAAAAAGAGCATCAAAGCCAGCAGCATCTGGATGGTTCTCTGAAGAGCGGAGGGAACCCTCGGCAAGAGGGAGAATCAGGACAGTGTCTGGAGGGCGGCCTGTGAGCTCCTGAAGGCGCCAACCCAAGTTCTGCTTCCTTGTGCCAGCTCAGAGTTTGCAGAGGGATGGCCCGAGGCTGAGTCGGCTGCCCTGGCTGTCGCACCCACTACCACCCCCTCACGCCACACAAACACACCCTCACACCTACCAGCAACACCCTTAGAAACACACACACACACAGACACATAACACATACAAACATATACACAAATACACACAGACACGTGTGTAGACAAACACACATGCAGACACACAATGATACACACAAAGGCAAGACACAAACACACGCGCGCGCACACACACACACACACACACCTTGGCTGCTCAACATGATGTTTTCGGGCTTCAGGTCCCGGTAGATGATGCCCTGGGAGTGCAGGTGGCCCAGGGCCAGCGTGATCTCCCCCAGGTAGAAACTGCAGAGACAGACCAGAGTGGAGGGTGAGGGGCAGCCCCGGGGCACCCCCAGCCGCTCCCCACCTCGCTGGCAGAGCTGTCCAGGGCAGGGCATCCCCACATCACCCACCAGGCCGTGTCCTCCATGAAGATCCCCTCGCGCTCCAGCTGCATGAAGAGCTCTCCTCCTGGAACACAAACAGGCCTTCGCTGTGTGACCCTGAGCCAGTCCCTCCCCACTGGGCCTCAGTTTGGTCTCATGGAAGGAGCCGGGGGCATCCCTCCTGCCCCTGCCTTTTCAGGGCTGTGGTGAGAGAAGCAGACCCCCGGTGGGGGGGGAGGGGGCTGAGCTGGACTCTCAGGTCCAGGCAATGTCCCTTCTCCAGGGGGCCGCAGGAATGCTGAGGGGTGGTGGGGAGGGGGAGAGGCGGGCACGGCCGTGGTGGGCATCCAGGGAGGGGCTGCACCATGAGACAGAGCCTTACCACTGAGGCACTCCAGAATGAGATAGAGCTTGCCGCGGGTCTGGAAGGCATACACCAGCTCCACGATGAAGGGGTGCCTCACGGCCTCCAGGATGCTCCGCTCTGCCCGCGTGTGGGCCGTGTCCTTGGCGTTGCGCATAATTTTTGCCTGGGAAGGGAAGAGGAGAGTCAGACTGGCTGGGCTCCCCCAGGCCCACCCCAGCCAGGCAGCCGCCACTCCCAGGCTGACAACAACTCACTTTTCTCAACACTTTCATGGCAAATATTTTCCCAACGTTGGTGCCCTGTACCTTCCGGACCTGGAAAACCTGAAAAAGCAGGGAAGGGAAGGGTGTGGGAAGGGGGCACCTGGCGGGACCCCCCCCCCCAGCTGCTGTGGGCTTCAATCAGGAGGAAAGGCGGGAACAGCCAACCCCTAAGGCACGGGGTCTGAGCAGCCCAACCTTCTATGGGACCCCCGGAAGGGCTGCCCTCCAGCAAGACGTTCTTTCCCAGGGGCTGCCCCTTACCTTGCCATAGCCTCCTTTGCCCAGGACCCGGAGTAGCTCGAAACAGTGGGGGCCGATGCGTTCGGGGCTTGGATTCACAGAGGACTCTGACAGTTCCACCTCCTCATAGTGACCGGCAGGCCTGTGGACACACCTTGGTGGAAGGAGGCCTCCAGGCCGCCCGCCTCCCCCCCCAGGAACCCAAGAAGGCCCAACACCCCCTTTCCTTCCCCGGCTCAGGCCCAGGCCCTGCCCTACTCACTCCAAACCTGCCGTCCTCAAATCCAAGTCGACATCCTAGGAGAGAAAGCCAAGGTCAGCGGCCATCCCGGATCCCAGACAGGCCCCAGGCCTGAGAGGCAAGCAAAAGGCCAGGGCAAGGTGGCAGGAAGGGGCTCAGACCTGGGACACTCAAATGGACTTGGGACCCTTACTAGCTGGGTGTCTACTAGCAGTCGCTACCTGCCTCAGTTTCCTCAGCAGTAAAATGAGAAAACTGGGCTGGATAACTTGTTCCTTTCAGTTCTAAAGCAAGGATCCTATAAGCCCATTAGAAAGGCCAGGGGGGCACCGGGTCCAACAACAGAGAAAGAAAGGCCGATTTATCCAGGTACTGGGCAAGGGAAGGGGAGAGAGGCAGGAAGGCTCAGTGGAAAGGGCCAAGTTACAGGGAGGTGAAGCAGGCTAAAGGGGAAGTCTGCGGAGGGGAGCCGGCTCAGGGAGGAGAGGGAGAAGGAGAGAGCCTGAGAAGGGGGCAGGAACTGGGAGGGAAGGGAGCCCAGAGTCCCAGGGTCCAGGGGGTGAAGGAGGCCAAGGCTACAGAGCGCGGAAGGCGTTAGAGAGAAAGCAGGTCAGGGAGCTCTAGTGGGCCTGCAGAAAGGGGGGAGGATGTGGGTGAGGGAGGGAGCAGCCCCCTCGGAATTCCGAAGGTTACACGAGAGAGCCATGGCTGTCAGAGCAGAGAAGGAGGCGAGGGAGGGAGGGCTCTCGGAATTCAGAACGAGGAGTCTCAGAGGAGGGGCCCGGGGTAGGTGGAGTGTCAGAGCACGAGTGGGGGCAACCACTGGGAGCCTTAGAAGCAAAGAGAACCCTCGGAACCCCAGAAGGCGGGGGGGGGGGGGG
>NC_058135.1:291484397-291535806 GCF_016433145.1 Gracilinanus agilis | reverse complement strand
CGGGGGCTTGTGGGAGTTCGAGTTCAACGTGACCCCAGGGGCTTGGGGGTGGGGGTGGTCAGCGTCTCCCAAGCGCCCCTCGGGAAGATCGCTTCCCGTTCTGCGGGCCCCCACAGGCTCCCCGCGGGGCTAGTCGCGTCCCCTGGGGCAGGCTCCGTCCTCTCCAGGCGCGTCTGCCGATCCGAGGCCGTCAGGTCGCGGCCCCGGGGCGAGGGCCGGACCCGGAGGAGTTCGCCCAACCAGCGTCTCCTCGCCGAGGGTGCGGACCTGCTCTGCTGCCTCGGAGTCTGAGGACCTGCTCTTGAAGGAGGCCCTGCGCTCCCTGGGGCGGGGGCGGGGGGCTGGGGAGGGGCGCAGTCCGTCCTTACGCCCGTACTTATAAGTACTTGAACCCTTGACTTTTCGGGAGGGCCCGCCTTTCGGGATGCTTCTTTCAGGGCTGGAGGAGGGGAGGGCCTTAGCACCAGAGTGGCAGTTTCCTCATCACGCCGACTTCTCTGCCTTCATTTATGCAATTAGGAAATGGGGGCACGCATGCCAGGTTGTTTGGGTACTCGCTGGGAGGGGCCGTCGTGGCAGTTCCAGGTAGGGTTGCAATCACGTGTTCACAACAGGGCCACTGAGGCAGACTTGGAGGGGGATGGGAGACGGTGAAAGGAGGTAGGCAGCCAGAGCAAGGGAGAGCCTGTGCCACTCCCGGGCCTTGGCAGCACAGATCTGATGAGTGGAAGAGGGCTGCGGGGGAGGGCCAGGAGTTTGAAGTCTCCTTTTTCTAGGGCTTTTGGGGGGAAACAGACTAATTCCCCCTAGCTGTGCCCCTTTCAACCCTTACCTTCGTCTTAGAATCCAAACCCGGGATTGGTTCTGAGGCAGAACAGAAGTAAGATCTAGTCAATGGGGGTTAAGTGACTTGCCCAGGGTCACATAGCTAGAAAGTGTCTGAGACGGGATTTGAACCCAGGACTTCCCATCTTTGAGCCTGGCCCTCATCCCTCCTTGGGTGAGTTCGTTAACATGTCCAAATGATCTCAAAACTGTGGGTAAAACGTTCCAGTGAACACTTTAGCCTAATCCTCTCTCTCCAAGTGTTCAGCACCTTTCCGGGTTCTGCTGGTGTGTCTGGAGCTGTGGAGGTCTGGATTTTGTACCCAGAACCCCTTGGGCAGTGCCCGAAGGCTTCTGCTGATTCGGCTGCCTGCCGGAGGATGACTCCGTTTGTAAATTGGGCTCCTCCGGTCTGGTCCGGGATCTGCAGGCTTAGTCCCAGCTCTCTCCTGGCGGGGGCGGGACAAGATACAATTGAAAGCGGAGGTAAGTGTAGCAGGAGCGCTTTGTAAAGCCACCCACATCAGCCAGACTAACGAATGGCCCAACGGCTTACTACGGGGTTACTATGTACCCAGCCCCGCCATACAAAGACCAGAGCAGGGACAGTTCTTGCTCTCAAGTAGCTTCAAGCGTAACCGGAGGAAGTGCCGGGGGAGCCGGGGGCCAGGGGAACAGACCGGCAAGCTCTTCTGGAGAGCAAAGGGCAAAGCAGCGGGGCTGGCGGAAGCTTAGACGCGGTGGGGCACGTGACGTGGCGTTCCTCAAATCAGGAAAGCAAAAGGTCGGAAAGTCCCGCCCCCAAGCCCCTCTCCGCTCGGAATCCGGCCTCGGATTTGACTCCCAAAGTAAAAGGCAGCTGCTAGGCATTAGCTCCCTCCCCTCCGCTCCCCTCATCTTCTTAGCGCTCTGGTACTCTCTCTCTCCTCCTCGGCCCCCGGCTCCCAGAATGCAGCGAGCTCTGCCTTCACCGAGGCCAGCCCCTCCCCCAGATCGCCCCGCCCCCTCGCTCGGCCCCTCCCTCGTCACGCCCAACTCTCCGGACCGCTGGCTCCTCCCCTACAAACTCGCGCCTGGCTCCCCCGTCTTCCGACACCCCCATTTGATCCTTCCATCCCCCGTAACTGCGGTCCGAACTCGAAGTGGCATCTCCAAGAGGCGGCCCCACTTTTTCTCCTCTTCTTTTTTTAACCCCTGACAGTCTGGCTTCCAATCTGGGCAGTCCATTGAAACAGCCACTTCCAAGGCTCTCTTAACTGCCCGGTGCCTCGCTCTTTTCTCCTTGGCCTCTGCAGCCTTGGGCCCAGCCCCCTCTCCCTGCCTTCAAGGCCGTCTCCTTTGCAGGAGTTTCCTCCGGATAACTCCCTCCAACTGGAACGTCCCCAAGAGTTCTCTCCCGGCCTCTTCTCTCCCTCGGACGGTTTCAGCTTGGAGATCTCCTCAGCTCCCAGAGATTTTCCAATCTATCGGCCCTGCCGACCTCCAATCGCCTTTCAGACATCACGAGCTACAATCTTAAACTCTTCGTGTCTAAAACTGAACTCACGGGAGCAGCTGGGTGGCTCAGCAGATTGAGGACCAGCCCTAGACTTGGGAGGTCCGAGGCTCAAATCCAGCCTAAGACACTTCCTTGCTGTGTGACCCTGGTCAAGTCACTCGACTCCCATTTCCTAGCCCTTACTCCCATTCTTCTTTGCCTTGGAACCAATATACAATATTGCTTCTAAGATGCAAGGTAAGAGTTAAGAACACCAATAACCACCCTAAACTCCTTCTCTCTCCCCCTAAACCATTCCCCCTCCTATCTTTCCTAATGTCATCAAGGGTACTTAGCATCCTCTCAGTCCTTCCGGCTGCCAAACTAGACTTACCTTCACTTCTCACTGTCCCACCCTCACGTTGTGAAAGAGAATTCTTTACTCTATTGTCTATCCTGAGTTAACACTAACTTAAGTACCTCACTAGATGGTGATGACAGGATTACCTCTCCTTTGTCTACCTTTTGATTGAATCAACACAAACTTGAACTAGGTGGAGGAGCTCAAAAACCACTTAGAGAATTCACACCCTACTTAGGGGAGAAGCCGGCAAGATACTTGGAGAGCTCCACCCTTTTTTCTGACTCAAAAGGTCAGAAACTTGTGAATTCTTTTAAGAGTTCACACCCTCAGAAACTGTAAACCCTTTCAATGAATATTTACCCCCTCCCCCAAGAAGGTGCAAACTGGTTCCCACAAACACTGCCCCCTGGGTAGGGCTAGACTATTTGGAAGCTGTGATTGGCTTCTGTGAAGATGGGAGGAGACAAGAAGCCACCATAAAAGGCCCTGAGTTTCTGAGGCTAGAGGAGTGGACTCCAAGAAGAGAGTTGACTCCAAGAAGGAAGTTGACTTTAAGAAGAAGGCCGGCTCAAAGAAGAAGAAAGTCGGTCTCAGGAGTCACCTTGAGCTCAAGTCATTGTCTTGACCTGCCTCTTGGAGGGAACTTGGGGGAGTGAATAGCTGGCTTTCCCTTCCTGCCTTCTGGAGAGAGTTTAATTCTGGTTGAAGGTTAACAAGTCCTGGCTGAGCAAGCACTGGAACAATATTTAGTTAGATAAGCTGATGTCTTCTCTACCCTTTTGTATTCCTCTGCTTTCACTCTTTCCACCTCTTTTGTAAATAAAAGATTTATAATTTTCATATATGTAGTCAAGCCACTCGTTTAACACTGGACAATGTCCAGTCTGTTGCCAACACTTCTCAATTTCACCTTTGTACCATCTTTCAAATACGCCTCCTTCTCTCTTCTGACACTGCCATCACCCTATTGCAAGCCCTCGTCCCCTCACCCCTGAGCTATGGCAACAACTGCTGAGAGTTCTACCTGTCTCAGGTCTCTCATCCTCTGTTCAATCACTGAAGTGATTTTCTTAAAGTTTAGGTCAGATCCTGCCAGCTTGCACCCTAACCTGCCCCAACTCATTGAACTCCAATGGCTCCCTATCACTCTCTGGACCAAATACAGAATCCTCTGTTTGGCATTCAAAATCCTTTCATCTCCTGCCCACTCCTACCTTTCCAGTTTTTTCACATCTTGCTCCCTAACACGTACTCTTCCATCCAGTGACATTGGCCATCTGGCTGTTCTATAAACAAGACTTTCCATCTCTGAGTTTCAGGAATTTCCCTGGCTCTCCTCCCTATTCTCCATCCTCATCTCTCCTTCCTGATTTCCCTTGTGTTCTCCAGAAAGCCTTTCCTATCCCCTCTTAATTCTGGTGCCTTCTCTCTTAATGATTTCCCATTTATCCTATAGAGCTCATTTATTTGTAGAGGTTTCCTTGTTCCTCCCCCCATCAGATTATGAGCTCCTTGAGGGCAAGGACTGTCTCTTGACTCTTGAATCCTCAGTGTATGTGGCATGTAGTGCCTGGCATGAAATAGGCACTTAATAAATGCTTACTGACTATTGATTCAGTGTTTGGTCCACAGCTGAAAGATTTAAGATCTCCGGTAAGGCTGAAGATACATGGTAGCCTCCAGAACAGAGAGAGCTGTGGGTGGTACCACTGAGACAATGTTGCCTGTTTCCTCTTAGAGTGGTCCTTGGAGCTCCTTCTTGGGCTACTGGTAGGGAGCAAACCACCAGATGGCACTCATCTTCCTAGCCCAGCTCTTGCACTGAGCATGTGCAGATAACCTCCCAGCCCTCTCCAGATATTCCCTCCTCCTCCTACTGGCCTCCAGGTTCCCCAGAAGGATGGAGTCATTTCAATAATGACTCATAATCATCTCTTGGCTCACACCCCCACCCACTGGGACCCCAGTCTCCTTTTCCCTCCCCAGCATATATATGGCTCCCAAAGCGTTCAGCAGTCGGGGAGTCAGGAATTCAAGGGTTCTAATCCTTTGGTCACTTCCTAGTCTTAAATCCTTCTTCTATAAACTAAGGGCCTCGGATTCCCAGACCCAGAAAGTGTAACACTGTTGATTCACAACCCAACAGCAGAGGAGTAGTTCCAGCTGCTTTTGGTAAAGTCCAAAAGATCAACGCCCCTATTCTCTTCTACTCTCTTGGGTCTTTCCATCACAATCCTTTGTTCCTGATTAGAAGGCAAGCAAGACCTGCCATATTGTTGTTGTTCAGTTGTGTCCAAATCTTCATGACCCCATTTGGGTTTTTCTTGGCAAAGAGACTGGAAGGTTTTATTGTTTCCTTCTTCAGCTCATTTTATAGATGGAGAAACTGAGACAAACAGGATGAAGAGACTTGCCCAGGGTCACACAAGCTAGTAAATGTCTGAGGCTGGATTTGAACTCAGGTCTCCAGGGGGAATCTAACCACAGCTTCACCTAATTGCCCCAAATTTGCCAACCTGCTGTCCAATACTTTAGCAAACACCCTGGAGTCTCCTCTGTGCTCCATGCCTCCTTCTCTGAGTATTGCAGCCATGTCCTAAGACTCAAGTTGAGTCAGCCACAAAAACAAAAACAAAACAAAACCAAGTACCAAAAGACAGCAGAGTCCACACCACAAAGCTCTGTGTATTTTTTTAAAATAGATTGTTATTGATGGGTATCTTTTGTTTTCATATTGCTAAGCCAGCTCTCCTATCTCAGTATGAGGAAGAGATTTGAGAGGAAAAAAAAGAGGAAGAAGAGGAAAAAAATATTTGGCAGAACTGATCGACATAAAGAGGAAAAAAAAGAACATTCTGTGCAGTTTTCCAATCCTTGGAGCCCAATCTATGTGAAGAAGTGGAAGGAGGCGTCTCCTCTAAGTAATTCTCTGAGGCAAAGCTTATGCTTCATTATTGCCTAATATTCTTATTCATTATTGCTCAATATTTGGTTTCGATTGTTCCGTGGTGGTTATTCTTTAGTGTGGCTATGGTTTTCCTGACTCTGCTTACTTCCCTCTGCATCAGTTTATGTAAGCCTTCCCAGGAGTGTTCTGGGTGTTCCTAGAGAGCCCGCACATCCGGTGGGAGGGCTTGCTGAGCCCATTCGGGGCTGCTCATCCATCTTTGGTGTCCACGTCTCACCCACCTCTGACCTGTGGCTCCCAGAAGCTATAGCAGGCACAGCGGCCACAGCCTGGTAAAACCATCTCAGCGGCCGGGCTAAATCAAGTTGAGGGTAACCACAGTCATGAGTTAGGGGGTGTCTGTCCCAGGCATGTGGCGACTTCCTCTGTTGACAGGTAGCTGAGAACAGCTTGTTCCAACAGCCACGAAGGCAACCGAAGCAAGTGCTGTGGCCCTCCAAGCTTGGCCAGATGTGGAAGATGCTGAGGTCATGTGCTGCATCCTGGAGGGATCCTGACTTCTGTCTTGCCACTGGCCACTTTGATGACTCTGGAGAAGAGAGGGAGGCCGATGGCTCTGTTCAACTCTGCCTCAATTAAATCCCATTCGTGCTCAAGTGAAGGCGTCCCCCGGTGGTGTGATGTCACTGGTCCCCTTAGAAGACAAAGGACCAAACAGTGAGTCTTCCCGTGCTTCTGAGTAACCGTTCATTGTTCATTGTTTCCTACAGCACAGCCACGTTCTGTTACATTCGTGTACTAGAGTTTGTTTAGCTGTTTCCAGAGCAGCTCGATGGGCATCGACTTTGTTTCCAAGTCTCTGCCGCCACCAGAAAGTGCTGGTATAAATATTTCCGTGTGTCTATGGAGCCTAGCTTTCTGCTAATGACCTCCCCAGGGTCTATCGTGGAGTTTTGAAAAACTCCCACCAGGGATTGCAATTGAGCAGGACCCGAAGAGGCACAGGACAACCTGGGCTTTGCTGATTCTCTCGCCTTCACTTCCATCTCCCAAGATCTGGGACTGTGGAAGGCAGGGACGATGAGGAGCCCTACACAGATCCCCGGTTACCCACCACGCAGGGCTCCTCACTCTGAATCCCGACAGCCTCTTTCCACCTTTTTTTGGTTTGTTCGTTAGTTTTGTTTTTTTTAAACCCTTAACTTCTGTGTATCGGCTCCTAGGTGGAAGAGTGGTAAGGGTGGGCCATGGGGGTCAAGTGACTTGCCCAGGGTCACACAGCTGGGAAGTGTCTGAGGTCAGATTTGAACCTAGGACCTCCCGCCTGGCTCTCAATCCACTGAGCTACCCAGCTGCCCCCAGCTTCCTTCCATCTTGACTGGTTTTCAAAGCCTAGTTCTGCTGCCTCCGTGGCTCCCCCCCAGCCATCTCAGACTATAGTTCCTTAGTAGCTGAGTCTCCACAGGCACCGGGCAAAGGAGCCCAGCTCCAGTGCAAGCACAGAGCTCCCAATGGCATCCCCCCCCCCATGAAAAATGCAGAATACCCCAAAGGGTGGTTCATAATCAATTCATAGAATTCTTCTCCCCTCTTTGATGACTTCTCCCTTCCCCAAGGAGCTCCCCAGACCTCTGAATTCCTCAGTCCATCCTGTGGCACACACACACACACACACACACACACACACACACACACACACACACACACCCTCTCNCACACACACACACACACACACACACACACACACACACACACACACACACACACACCCCCTCTCAAAAGAAACAAACTTGTGCTTGACATCTAAAATATATAAGGAGGGGGCAGCTGGGTGGCTCAGTGGATGGAGATCCAGACCTAGAGATGGGAGGTTCAAATCTGGCCTCAGACACTTCTTAGCTGGGTGACCCTGGGCAAGTCACTTCACCCCCCATTGCCTAGTCCTTACTGCTCTTTTGCCTTGGAACCAATACTCTATATCTATATCTATATCTATATCTATATCTATATCTATCTATCCATCTATATCTATCTATCTATCTATCTATCTATCTATCTATCTATCTATCTATATATCTATCTATATATATATATGTATGAAATGGTTAAAACCTCTCACCTTCCATCTTAGAATCAATACTGTGTGTTGGTCCCAAAGCAGAAGAGTGAAAAAGGATAAACAATGAGAGTGAAGTGACTTGCCCAGGGTCACCCAGCTGGGAAGTGTCTGAGGTCAGATTTAAACCCAGGACCTCCCATCTCTAGGCCTGGCTCTGAATCCACTGAGCTACCCAGCTGCCCCTGCTCACTACATATTAACTTAGTTTATTATCTATATCTTATTGTATTTATATGTATGCTGTTAAATATCTCCCAATTGCATTTTAGTCAGGTACCCTGAAGACTGTTCAGCAGAGGTGACAAGTGTGAGGTTTGCCAGTCCAACATTCAGTTTCAACTGATGTTGAAACCAAATTAAAATGTAATTGGGGTTCCCAGCTGTGTGACCCTGGGCAAGTCACTTGACCCCCATGGCCTACCCTGACCATTCTTCTGCCTTGGAGCCAATACACAGTATTGACTCCAAGATGGAAGGTGAGGGTTTAAAAAAAAAAATGTAATGGGGGGGGGGGCAGCTGGGTAGCTCAGTGGATGGAGAGCCAGGCCTAGAGCCAGGAGGTCCTAGGTTAATCTGGCTTCAGACACTTCCCAGCTGTGTGACCCTGGGCAAGTCACTTGACCCCCATGGCCCACCCTGACCACTCTTCCATCAAGGAGCCAATACACAGAAGTTAAGGGTTTAAAAAATAAAATAAAATAAAATGTAATTGGGGGATGTTTAACAAAAGAAATGTAAAAATACAGTAAAAGGGAGGCAGCATTACATTTACAGACTAGACTCCTTTGCCACTTCATGCCAGCGTGCTGGAGAGCCATCAGTTTCCAGTGAGCTGACTGGCCTACAAGGCATCTCTCCCAGGCAGTTCACAAACACCTCCTCTCTGGCCCAAGAAGTGGCTGGGGCTACGGGGACTAGAAAGTCAAAAATGGAACCTTGGCTGCCTCCAGGGAGTTTCCATTCTAACAGGTAGAGACTCAAACTGAGGGAAGCAGAGGTGGGCATCAAATACAATTACCAGGCTTAAGACGGGAAGAGCAATTGGGAGGCTCTGGCTAGAATCTAGACGAGTGGGTGGGGCTTAAACTAAGCTCTGGGTGGGGCTGACCCAGGCCGCCCCTCCCAAATTAATCTCATCATCTCTAATCTTATCCACAGGCTGCTAACTCCAGCTTTGGCTGACCTCCTCCAGCAGCCTCCTCTGCCTGGAGGGCTCTCTGGAGGGGGGATAGTGCCGTCTTCTAATGCCTTCCTTTGGAAAGGGCAGAACCTGGGCTCCTTCCGCTCCTGTTCTAGCCACTTCCTTTTCTTTCCTTTTTTCATTGTAATTCTTTTCCAGATTATGTGTCTGTTCAATTTCTCTCTCTCACACTTCTCCCCCCTCCCCAAGAAAGCAAGTAATAGGATTCAGATTGGACACAGATTATCATAGAACGCCTATTTCTATGATGATCACGTTATTGCGTGGGACGGCGTGGGCCTGCGTCACCAACAGTGGAGCCCACCACGGAAAGAAGGTCCCAAACCCGGAGCCCCGAAGCCAAAGTAGAAGACGGCAGTTTATTCTTTCACAAGAAAAGGCCATTCCCCGGCTTCTTATGCCTCAAAGCATTGAATCCAAAGATTTATGGCTTTATGGGGTGCTGATCAAAGAAACTCCTCCCCCCTCCCCCCCCTTTTGTTCCACTCAGATGTCACCATCTTTGACATCTTTCAAAGATAAGTGAATTACTGGGTTGTGCAAGATAAGTGAGTTTGACATCTAGTTAAAGGACGAGTAAATCACCGGGTTGTAGATTACAAGATGACAAGATTTGCTAGATTGTGAGTTACTTCACCCCTGGGGGGGGGGGGCGTGTTCTAGAAGGAAGTGTGTGAGTGGAATTAGCTCACCCCCATTCATAGTTAAACTCCAGCCACCAGAGATAACGTCATCCCCACCTCCCGGAGTGGGGAGGGAGATGAGTTACCCACACGTGACATTAAGTAACAAATCAAGAACAAGGGAGAGGCGGACCTCCAGGAAGTGAGGAAAGCTGCCCTCCTTCAAATAGGATGGTAACTTCCTGTTGAGAGCAGTTCCCGCTTTGAACTTGGTGCTGGAGGATCTCGGCCGAGACCTCAGGCGGCTTCCCCTCTGGATTGTCATGTGGGCAAGTTAGGCTGACTTCCTTGGGCCTGCCTTGGCGTTTCCAGAGTCTCTGCCTCAAGGAGGCTTCTTTGCCTCTCTGGCCTTGTGGCTAGTAGCCTGGTTCAATTCATCTCTTAACTCTCACCCCGTCCAGACCTCTGCTGATCCGGACCAGTTTTTCTCTCTCTCTTTCCCTACCTTCAACCTTCCTAATTGTAAATAAACTACCATAAAAGCCATCCTGACTTGGGTCTATTTTAATTATGGAATCAATCTAGATCTGATTGATTCCTGGCGACCACACCATAAAATAAATAAATAAATAAATAAATAAACAAATGAATGAATGAATGAATAAATAAATGAATGAATGAATGAATGAATAAACAAACAAATGAATGAATGAATGAATAAATATATATATAATTTCCCTTCTTACAGAAGGGAAAGTACTAACATTTATCTAGATCAGTGATTCCCAAAGTGGGTGCCACTGCCCCCTGGTGGGTGCTGCAGCGATCCAGGGAGGTGGTGATGGCCACAGCTGCATTTATCTTTCCTATTAATTGCTATTAAAATTAAAAAAAAATTAATTTCCAGGGAGTTAAGTAATTTTTCTGGAAAGGGGGCGGCAGGCCAAAAAATTTGGGAACCCCTGATTCTAGATTCTTAGCAACTCTTAAGAGAAAGACATAGGTTTTATCCCATTCATTGTGAAACAAGACACACATTGCTTACTCTAGAGAAAGGGAAGAAAGTGAAGAATAGCACACTTCAATCTGCATTCAGACTCAGTCTGTCCTTTTCTGCCTTAAGTCCCTTCAAGTTGTCCTGGATCCTTGCATTGCTGAGAATAGGTAAGTCATTCACATTTGATCATTGTACTTTATTGCTGCTTCTCTGTAGTGTTGCCCAGGTTCTGATCACTTCACTTTGCATGTCTTTCTAGACTTTTTGTTATTGTCCTGTTTATCATTTCTCGTGGCACAATCATATTTCATCACAGTCATATATCACAACTCGTTCAGCCATTCCCCAATTGATGGACACCACCTCAGTTTCCAATTCTTTGCCACCACAAAAAGAGCTGCTAGAAAATTTTTGTACTAGTACCCTGATGGCAAACCTATGACACACGTGTCAGCACTGACACACGTAGCCATTTTCAATGACATGCAGCTGCATACAGAGAAGTATGGGGCCACATGCCAAGGATGAAACATTTGCTGTAGTGTAGTGTAGACACTCTGTGCCGGAGGTCTGTAGGCCAAAACAACTTGTCACTAAGCAGGTAAGTTAAATAATTAGTTTTGGTTTATTAAATACAGTTATATATTACAATTATACATTTTTGTTATTTAAACTGTAAATATCATAAAATTATGTGTGGGTTTTTTTTCTCAAAGTGACACACCAACCTAGTGATGCTCGGTTTTTTGGCAAATTTTGACACACCAAGCTCACAAGGTTGCCCATCACTGGAGTAGATCCTTTCCCCTATCTGATCTCTTTGGAATGTAGACCTAGTAGTGGTTTTGTTGGGTCAAAAGGTATGTATGTTTGGTGACCCTTTTTGCATGGTTCCGAATTGCTCTTCAGAATGGTGGTATCAGTTCACAGTTCCACCAACAGTGTATTAGTGTCCCAATTTTCCCACACCTCTGACACTGACCTTTTTTTTTGTCATATTAGCCAGTCTGATAGGTGTGAGATGGTACATCAGAGTTATTTCAATTTGCATTTCTCTAATTAATAGTGATTTGGAGCATTTCTTCATATGACTAAAGATAGTTTTAATTTCTTCATATAGAAACTGTCTGTTCATAGCCTTTGAACACTTGCCAATTAGGGGATGCCTTGTATTCTTATAAATTTGAGTCAGTTCTCTATATAGTTTTGAGACCCTCCTCACCTATAAATCCCCCCACCCCCACCCCCACCTCCAGTGTATTGTTTCCCTTCCATCTTGTTGTTTTGGTTTTGTTTGTGCAAACCCCTTTTTAATTTAATGGAGTCAAAATTCTATATTTTATATCTCATCATGTTCTTGGTCTTACTTGAACATAAATTCTTCTCTTATTCATAGATCTGACAGGCAACCTATTCTATGTCCCTCTAATTCGTTTATGGTATCACCCTTTATTTTTAAATCATGTGTCTGTTTTGACTTTATCTTGATATACAGCATGAGGTATTAGTCTGGGCTCAGTTTCTTCCAGTTTTCCCAGCAATTTTTGTGGACTACTGAATTCTTCTAGTAAAAGCTAGGATCTTTGGGTTTGTCAAACACTAGGTTACTAGGGTTGTTAACTACTGTGTGTTGATTGCCTTATCTATTCCATCCATTCACTACTCTATTTCTTAGCCAGTAAAGATTCTTTTCATGGTTGCTACTTTATAATACAGATTGAGATGTGGTGCACCTTCCTTCATATTTTTTCATTCATTCCCTTGATATTCTTGGCCTTCTGTTCTTCCAGATGAATTTTTCAAATTATTTTTTCTAGTTCTATGAAATAATTTTTGAGTAGTTTGGTATGACACTGAAAAGGAAAATTAGTTAGGACTGTCATTTTTATTATATTGGTTCAGCCTATCCATGAGCAATGACCCTAACCCTAAATTTTTCTAGTTGTTTAGATCTCCCTTTATTTGTGTGAAAAATGTATTGCAGTTGTGATCATATGTTTCCTAGGTTTGTCTTAGCAAGGACTCCCAGGTATTTTATATTGCCTATGGTTACTTTAAATGCGGTTTCTTTTTTTTTTTTAATCTCTTGCTGTTAACTTTATTGGTAGTATAGAGAAATGATGATGATTTGTGTGGGTTTATTTTATATCCTGCAACTTTGCTTGTTGTTCATTGTTTTGATTAGTTTTTGGTGGAGTAACTACTCTAAGTATGCCATCATATCATCTGCAAAGAGTAAGAGCTTTATTTCCTCATTTCCTGTTCTAATTCCTTCAATTTCCTCCTCTTTTCTTATTTCCATAGCTAGCATTTCTAGTACAATATTGAATAATATTGGTGATAATGAGCATCCTTGCTTTACCCCTGGTCTTACTGGGAAGGCTTCTAACATCCCCATTATAGATTATGCTAGCTGATGGTTTTACTTATCATTTTAAGGAATATTCTATTTATTCCAGTATTCTCTAGTGTTGTTTTTTTTAAACCCTTGTACTTCGGTGTATTGTCTCATAGGTGGAAGATTGGTAAGGGTGGGCAATGGGGGTCAAGTGACTTGCCCAGGGTCACACAGCTGGGAAGTGGCTGAGGCCGGGTTTGAACCCAGGACCTCCTGTCTCTAGGCCTGACTCTCACTCCACTGAGCTACCCAGCTGCCCCCTCTCTAGTGTTTTTAATAGGAATGGGTGTTGTATTTTGTAAAAAAAAAATATATATATATATATATTTTCTACATCTATTGAGATCATCATATGGTTTTTGTTGGCTTTGTTGTTGATATGGTTAATCATGCTTTGGTTTTATTAATGTTGAACCATCCCTGCATTCCCGGCATAAACCTCATTGGTCATAGTATACGATTCTTGTGATATACTGCTGCAATCTCCTTGCTAGTATTTTATTTAAAATTTTTGCAATGGGGATATGATTGGGGATATAGACTCACCCTAATGCAAATATTAATAATATAGAAATAGGTCTTGATCAATGACACATGTAAAACTCAGTGGAATTGCTCATTGGCTATGGGAGAGGGAGGGAAAGGAGGGAAAAAGCATGAATCATGAAATCATGGGAAAATATTCTAAATTAATTAATTAATTAAAAATTTTCACATAAAAAATAAACATTTTGCATCAATATTCAGTAGGGAGATTGGTCTATAATTTTATTCCTTCCTCCCTCCCTCTCTCTCTGATTATCTTACCTTCCTTCCTTTCTTTATTCCTCCATCCCTTCCTCCCTCCCTCCCTCCTTCCTTCCTTCTTATCTTCTGTCTTGGAATCAATATTGGTTCTAAGGCAGAAGAACTGTAAGGATGAGGCAATGGAGGGTAAGTGACTTGAACCCAGGACTCCCCTCTCTAGGCTTGGCTTTATATCCACTGCCTCTAGAGTTTTCTTTCTGGTCTGAGAATCAACACTCTATTTGTGCCACAAAAAGAAGTTGGTAGGATTCCTTTCTGGCTATTTTATCAAGTAGTTTCTATGGAATTAGAAGGAATTGTTCTTTAAATATGTGGCAGAATTCACTTGGGCCTCCATCTGGCTCTGGGGCTTTTTGCTTAGGGAATTCATTGCTGACTGGTTCAATTTCTTCTTCTGAGCCCAAGGTCCTAGTGTCAACAGGAACAAGATGCTCCCTTGTGTGGAACTCCCCCTAGTTCCAGACATACACACGAAGCCTTTCTTGCCCCGTTTTGTGGGTCTCTTCTCATTACAGGTTTTTATTTATTTAAAGGCAAACAGGTTAAGTGACTTGCCCAGAGTTATCAAGCTAATAAGTGTCCGAGGCCAGATTTGAACTCGGGGAAAATGAGTCTTCCTGACTCCAGCCTGGTACTCTATCCACTGGGCCAACTAACCGAACTTACCTCTGACAGACAGTGGAAGCTCCTTAAAGGCAGGGACTGTCCCTCTTTATCAAATTGTATCTCTAGCATTTGGGGCACATAGTAGGTGCTTAATAAATGGCTCTTGGATATGATAATGGGATTGGTACTAGGATGCCTCAGGGTCAGCCCTGCCCCCTCCCACAAGTCATCCTAAGACCAGAGATGGAATGGCACACCTCCCCTCTACCCCCCCCCCCCCATGATCAGGCCAAACTCCCCCAAGCAATCTTCGCCCTCCCCACTCCCCACCCCGGAAGAACAAAGTGCTCTTGGAGAAAGAATCAGGGCCACACTGGGGAGCCCTTCCCAGCAACTTTATTTCCAAAGCCTTCTTCTCCCAGTGTTCTAGCAAGAGAATAAAAAGAAAAACAAACCAACCGCTGCTGGCACAGGCACAGTCACCCACCCGGTCCCCCGGCTGCCTTGTGGGCTCCCCTGGTGACTTCTCTGCTGGGAGCGTTGCCAAGGAAAGGGTGACGTCATGGAGACTTAAGCCAGAGGAGACGATTGCTTAAAGAGGCAGCTCAGATATTTCTGTGAACCCAGGACTAGAAGGGTGAGCAGCAAACGGGGCTCCCCAGGGTGGCTGGGGCTTGGACCAGCCCGGGAAGAGAGGCAGCTTAGTCATCGAGCCCCAAGCTAGGAGTCCCAGCTATGTCCCTAGTTGGTTTGGGCCGTGGGCAAGTCAGCATACCTCTCTGGGCCTCAGTTTCCTCTTTTGTAAAATGAGGGGCTTGGATTAGATGCTCTGGTAGGTTGTTCCTACTGAGTCTTAAACACTAATCTGTCCGTGACCCGCCTGAGACCTTGGTCTAGTCCCTTCCCCT
Source organism: Gracilinanus agilis (assembly GCF_016433145.1). NCBI lineage: Eukaryota > Metazoa > Chordata > Mammalia > Didelphimorphia > Didelphidae > Gracilinanus > Gracilinanus agilis. The sequence continues at coordinate 291,520,573 of NC_058135.1, read as the reverse complement.
CTGTCAGCCTCAGTTTCCCTGTGTAAAATGAGGAGGTTGCTTGTTATTGAGGGCTCTTGCCAGTGTTGAAGATCTCGGATTTGGGCCTGACACTTCCACTCTAGGACTTTGGACTCTCAGAATAGCCGAGTGGGCTCTTGCAGGGTTTCTGGGTCCCAGCAGCCATAACTGGGTATAAAGTGGGAGCAGAGATGGCCCCAGGGGGCAGCCAAGTCATTAACACTGGGCTTAAGAGTAAGACTTTTAATAAAAAGGTGGCCGGACCCAGGGCCCACAGACCAGGGAGGGGCTATTGTGTTGGCTGCTCTAGCTATCAGTTCCAGGACCGATGAAGCAGGCAGGTCCCCCAAGGGTCCCCGCACCCGGCTTATTGGGGCAGGGTCCGAGGCCTGGGTAGGGAGAGGAGAAAGGAGGCCTGGGTCTCTGAGTTTCGGCCCTCCCAGCTGTTGGGCAGCTATGGGGACCCTCCTCCACAGCCCCCTCTGCCACAATGTCTCTACCAGAGGAGGGCAGCGTCAGATGGGACTGATGCTCCCCGTCCGGCATCCCCCCCAGGGCCCAGGTGGAGGCCTGGCCGGGGTCCTGGCTGTTTTAGAGAGTGGGCAGGACCGGAGGAGGGGAGGAGAAGAGGGACAGCTGATCTGGCCTTGGGGTTGTGAGGGAGGCAGAGCCAGCAGGGAAGGAAGAAGGGGGTGGGCGGCAGCCCCAGGGCTGAGAGGGTGACTTTTCTTCCTGGGGGAAGTCGAGGTGCCCCTCAGGCACCAAAAAAGACTCTGGGTTGGAGAGGGAGGAAAGGAAGGGCCTGGAGGCCTGGAGGGATGGGATAGGATGGGGCTACGAGGTGGATCTCTAAACGGCCTCCCAGGTTCTCATCCAGAAGGCAAAGATCCGGGTTGGCCTGGCCATCAAGCGGCCTACTTATCCACTCCACGCTAGGTGGGCACCAGCAGGAATTCTCTCCCTCCGCCTTGGTTCCCCATCCCAGGCCCCCTTTGCCTTCCCAATCCCCGCGGCCTCTCTGGGAAGCTCTGCCCTCTTCCTCCCAGACCCGACCCTAGGGGTCTGGTCCCTTTCCTGCCCAGCCGGTGCCAGACTCTCTGGAGAGGCCCCTCCTTCCCAGGACAAGACAGACAGCCAAGGTTCCCATCCCTCTTCCTTCCCAAGCTAAGGATGGCCTTGTCCTACCCTCCCCACCCCCACCCCCACTGCTATTTGAAATGAGACAAGAAATGAGCTACTGGATAGTTGGGGGCATCGATGCCCAGCCCCTGGCAGAGGCCGAGCAGGCGCTGCCTGGCCTCGCTGGGGCTGCCCCCGGCACAGGCGATGCTGCAGTAGGGCTCCTCGTACTCGCCGGGCACCAGCTCCTCCTCCAGCAGGTTGAGGCGGATGAGGCCGCGCTCGTGCAGGGCCTGGAGCGCCTCCCGGCTGGCCGTGGAGCTCAGCGCCTGAAGGTGCTGGGACACCACACACATGACGCCCACCAGGTGGGCCCGGGCCCGGGGCTTGGCGGGCAGGGCGGGCGGGATGCCGCAGGCCACCATGGCGGCCGCCAGCAGCAGGTCCACCCCGTAGAGCTCCTGGATCCAGTCCCGAAGGTAGAAGCCGCCCATGCGGGGGTTGATCTCAATCAGGCGAGGCCCGGAGGCTGTCAGCTTCATCTCCACGTTGAAGACGCCGTCCAGCAGGCCGCAGCCCAGGCAGCACTGGTAGGCTGCCTGGATCAGCTGGGCTTCCCGCTCTGGCGCCAGCCCGGTGGGCATGCAGGCCGCCGTCTCGGTGAAGCCCGGGAGGCGGGTAGGGCCATTGTCGGACACGAAGGCCCCCAGCAACCTCCCCGAGAAGATGACCACGTCCACGTCGTGCTCCGTGCCTGCCACGAACTCCATGAGCAGCATGGCATTGCCCCAGCCCAGCCCGATGCCCGGGTGGTCGGCCTCCCCCTGGAGGTCCTGCGAGATCTTAGCGAAGTGTGTCCGGCACTGAGAGGCGTCCTCTACCAGGCGCACGCCCACGGCCCCTGCCCCGAACTCCAGCTTCATGACGCCGGGCAGGGGCACCGTGCGAGCCGCCCGCTCCACGTCATCGGGGGCCTCCAGCGGGCAGCAGGGGACCGCGTAGAGGGAAGGGGCGGGCCAGCGCGGGCTGCGGCACTGGAGCAGGTGAGACTGCGTCTGGCTCTTCTGCTTTGCCAGGCTCATGGCAGCTGGGGGGCAGCCGCGGAGGCCCAGCTCCTTGCACAGCAAGGCTGTCAGCACCAGGCAGTCGTCCCAGTAAGAGAGGCAGCCATCCAGCTGCAGGCCTCGGGCCCGAACTAGTTCTGCCAGGTGGCGGGCATTCTCTTCGTCCTTCCGGTGCTCCGTCACGTCGAAGTGGATGAACGTCTGGACCAGCTGAGAGGCAAAGTGGTTGGGATCCGACTCCACCAGGTGTAGCTGTGAGGACGGAGGACGGAGAGTGTGGTCGCCACTGCCCAGCCGGCCGGTTTCAGCCCTTCCCTGCTTAGCAGCCCACAGGGCAGGGCCCTCAGCCTCGAGTTCCGTACCTCCCTGTTAGGCGCAGGAAGCCCTGGGCCGAGGGTCAGGAAGACCTGAGCTCCATCTAACCTCAGCTGCGTGACCCTGGGCAAGTTACTTAACTTCTGCTTGACTCAGTTTCCTCATCTGTAAAATGGGGATAATAATCACACCTACCTCCCTGGGTTGTGGTGAGGCTCAAATGAGCTAATATTTGTAAAGCACTTAGCAGAGTGCCCGGCACATAGTAGGCACTTAACTTCCTTCCCTCCTTTTTCCTTCCTGGAAGCCAGGACACACAGGGATTGTTTGGAGGACCAAGAAGAGAAGAGAAGGCTCGGGTGGGTAAGGAGGAAGGACTGCGGGGCCTCCCAGTGCCCAACTGGGAGCCATGGGGAGGAGCTGCAGGGAGGGCGCTTTGCCTCCGAGGGCCCAAGAGGAGACGGGGCTGCCTCGGGGTGCTAGCAGTGAGCTCCCCAGCACCGGAGGCCTTCCAGCTTCGGACGCCTTTGAGGCCGCTTCCAGTCTGGCCTCTCCGGGAAGCCCCTGTTCGTCTCCCTCCTCTTCAGACAGGCTCCTTCAGGCTGGCCCAGCAGGCGGTATTCCGGCACTTCCGGGCTGGGGGCGGGGCGGGGGGGTGCGGCAGGTGCCCTTAAGCTGCCCACCAGTTTGGGGTCAAGAACTGCCTTCTGCAGCCGACCGCCCAGGCGGAGGCCCGCCTGCATTCAGCCTGACTGCGGCCTTAGACCCTCTTGGCCCTGTCTGGGATGAGCCCGTCAGCCTGGACACGAGGGAGGGTGCGAGGGCTCGGCCACCCTTGGGGCAGCGCCAAGCCGAGGGCCCTACATGTCTCCCGAAAAGGGAGGCCGGGTGGACAGTTCCCGCTGTCTTGCTCCCGCCCCCACCGGGCTGGGCCACGCCCCACGCCCTCCATTGGCGCTCTACCTGGCGGGGGCGGCCCGGGCCCCGCCCCCACGTTCAGACCCTCCTTCCATTGGCTCGGCGCCTGCGTGAGCCCCGCCCCCTCACCTTGAGCCCGTAGTCCCGGGCGGCTTCCCACACGAACTTCTTGCTGTAGCCACCTGCGCCCACCACCAGCAGGTGCCTCCCCTCCATGAGATGACGCGCCGAGCGCCGCAGCATGGTCTCCACCAGGGGCCCCGCGGCCGCCCACTGGCAGCGCTGGCCGCGTCGGGCCCACTGGCCCTCCAGGAGCCCGCAGGCCTCCAGGCACAGGCTGCTGGTGAGCTCCAGGAGCACGGGGCTCAGCGAGCCTCCGGGGCCCACGGGCGTCAGCGCCAGGTCCACGCCTGCTGGGGCCGAGAAGGAGCCCGAGGTCAGAGAGGCCCCCAGGAGCGCCTCCTCTCTAGCCCCGGAGGTCCTACCAGGGCCCATGTGGGTCAGCTTCTCCCCAGCTCCACGGGTCGGGGCGCAAAAGAAACCAGGGCAACCGTGGGGGCTGCGGGGAGGTCCAGAGGCCCAGATCTAGGGATCTGTTGGGGCCACAGACCGCACTTGGGCCTTCCCCAATGTGTGTGCCTGGGGTCCGAGGCCTGGAGCCCTGGGACTGGGCCACAGGATCTACCCAAAGTTGCTGCCTGGGAGCCAGGAGCTCAGCGGGAATGGGATCGGGGATGGGCCTGGAGCATCCATTTTCCCCAAATCTTGTGGGCGGCGAGCCCCTCTCCGGAGCTCTGGGCCTCGGCACCCCCTCCAATCCCCTCCCCCCCTCACCTAGGACATCGGTCTGTGCTTGGCAGCCGCCCCGCTGCTCCGGGCTCAGCGTGGCCTCCAGCGCCAGCACAGCGTCCAGCGCTGCCTCCGCAGCTTCCTGCACTCGGCGCTGCAGCGCTTCCACTGTGGCAGGCTCGCTCAGCCCACAGGCGGCCAGAGCAGTGTCCAGGCTTTGAGGCAGGGCGGCCTGGTGCGGCAGAGGCTGCTCCGGCCGGCCCACTCTACACACCATCTGGGGGCCGGCCAGGGGCTCCGTCAGCCCTCTCCTCATTCCCCAGCCAGCCCCTCTCCTCCCAGGGCCCCCCATCTGCCTGGGATCCGGAACTGAAGAGTCCATAGTAGGATGAGGGTCCCGGCTGTGGCTCTTCTGCCCTCACAAACCTTCACTGGCTCCCTACTGCCCAATGAGAAGGTCCTTCCCTCAAGGCCTTTCAGGTTGGTCCCAACTTCCCCTTTCCTGGGGGCTTTACTAGGTCTCCCCTGAGGGCGCCCTCATTGGGCCTGATGGCATAACCTTTGTGGTCCAAGCCTAGCCTCTGCCTGAAATGCTTTTCCTCAGTCCTCCTGGCTGCCCTGTGCTTCCAGGACTAGTAAGGGGCTGAGATGAAGCGAGGTCCTCTGGACAGAGAGAGTACAAAGAGGCCCAGCTTGGGGTGGGGAGGGGTTTCAGGCCAAGGAACTGGGTTCAAATCCTGCCTCCCATGCTCATTACTGGCATAATGGTGGGCAAGTGCCTTTGCTGGCCTCGATGGCCCCTGAAGACCCTTCTGGATTGATCTGACAGCCTCAAGGTCTCCTTCACCGAGTGCCCAGGTTACTCCATGCCCCTCATTTCTATACCTCCTGCCTGCCTGCCTGCCAGCCAGAGTGAGCTTCCTTCTGGACCTCCATGTTATTTTCCTGCATGGGGTGAAGCTGGGAACAGGCCCCTGGGTGCTTTCTCCCTCCCCTCCCAGCACCAAGGGTTCAGGTGAGCTTTTGGACTGACCAATCCCAGAAATGGACCAGACTAGGTGCCCCGGGACCTTTTTCCCGCTCCCCCAGCTCTATCCGAGGGACCTTCCTCTGGGCAGCAATGGGCAGGCAGCCCTAGTCTGACCCCCACAGGAGGGGCACAGAGAAGGGGAGCCCCTTCCTTACCTGGCTCATCAGAGGCCGATCCCCCTGGGTCCTGCACACGACAGCACAGACCCGAATGGCCAGCTCTGGCAGAAACAAGAAAAAGCATAAGGAATCCGGCAGCAGACACCGAGAGACAACTGTTTCCTTCCTCCCTTTTTGAACCTGCGAGTTTTGTTTTGGCAAATAGAACTCCCAGTGTGGATTCTCCTTCCTCCAGTGCAGATTGGCACCTCACTAAGAGCTGCCTGAGGCCCTAAATGATTGGCCCAAATTGCTTGGCTAGTGTGTGCCCACGGCAGGTTCTGGCCCTTAGTCTTTCTCACTCCAAGGCTAGCTCTCCATCTATTCTCTGAGCTGGCTCTCAAGCAAAGGTCAGGCCCATTTTGCAGGTGATGAAACAAAGACTCAGGGCTATGGCGATTTGCCCATGACCATAGCAGCTAGTAAGTGCCCGAGTTGGGATTTGAACCCAGTACTCAGGCTCCTACAGCACAGGTGGTCACAGTGTTGAGACAAATCCTCTCTGCCGATGAGAAAAAATGAAGGCAAGGAGCACGGAGCGAGCCAAGCTGCCCTGCCGGGCCTCCAGATTCTGGGCTGGGGCCCAGGCCCAGGCCCAGGGCTCTCTGGGGAGGAGACTCTTACCTGGCTGGGAAGGGAGGCTCTCGGAGGTCACGGGCTGGAGGATCTGGGCTGGAGGACACACAGCCTCCACGAGGATGCTCTCCTCCTCCTCCAGCTTCTCCAGCAGGGCCAGCACAGCTCGTACCACAGCCCCCGGCTCTGACCTGGGATGCAGGCTCATGGCGTGGCTCCCGTGCCAGCGCCAGCCCCCGGGCTTTACGGCCACCTGAGGAGGTAGATGGGCATTAGGGAGGGGAGCCCTGGCAGCCTTCTCAGTTCTCCTGGCCATGCTCTCAGATTATACACGACAGGGTAGCTGCTGCTCTGCTTTACTTCCCCCAAAGGAACTCACAGCTCTGGACACCTCCTCCTCCCCCATGGAAAACAAAAAGCCTCAAAGTCCTCATAACAACTGACATGGCAGACTGAGAGCCAGGACCTCCAAAGTCTTCTAGCCCAACCCCCTCACTTTTACAGATCAGGAAACTCAATCTCAGAGAAGTTAGGTGACTTGTCCAAGGTCCTACATGTATGTAGGTGGCAGAGTTGGGATTTGAACTCAGATCTTGGGACTCCACAATCTGTTTTCTTTCTTTGCACCAGAGCATATTATGTGTCAGCTTACCTGAGTTTCACAATAACTACGGGAGGTAGGCTCTGCATATGTTGTTAACCCCATTTTACAGAGGAGACAACTGAGGCATAGGAAGGTTATGACCTGCCCGATGTCCTCCAGATAAGGAAGCAGTAAGACTTGAATTCAGGGCTTGCTGTCCTGCATTTTCTCCACTCCCCCATACTGCTTTCCCCATATGATTATCATTGCTCCCTGGTGCTAATTCCTTACATCTCTCTGCCCATCAAAATAGTTTCTGGTTGCTGGAAGATGCCCCCCCACCAAGGAAGGTGCCCGTCCATCTGGGCATCTTCCAGGCCCTCAGCTCTCTGGGATCATTTGAAATCCCTGAATCCCAGACACACGTAGGGCTGAGCAGAGGACTGGGGAAGACCCCTGAGGCCATGGAGACCTGCCCCTTCATTTTACAGGTGAGGAAACGGAGGCTGCCAACGTCTGAGTGCCATTTCACAGACCTACTCCCATGCCTAGAATGGCTGAGTCTTCCCTAGGCCCCCTCCCTCCTTGCAGGGGACCTCTGGCTTACTCCTGGATCTCCCCAGCTTTGTTCCTGAGGTCTCCCTATACTATGAGCTGCTCTCGAGGACTGGGGCCGTGCTCTTCTCCCCAGTGTTTAGCAGTGTGCCCAGCACCCAGCAGGCACTTAAAAAAAAAGTTTGTGGCTTCATTGACTTGCCCAAGGTCACTCATCTAATTAGGGGGCAGAGCCAACTGTCCCCACCCCTGCCCGGCCCCCCACCCAGGCTAGCTCTGGTTCTCCTTCCTCACCCAATCCCCAGAGTTCCTGGTACCTGGCGGGCATCTCCCAGGGCTCCAAGTCGGAGAAAGGTCTCCACTTCCTCCTCCACCAGCCCCTCCTGCCCCTCCTTGCCACTGAGCTCCACCCGGCGCAGGCTCTGGGTCCTGGCCTGGCCCCGAAGCTGCTGGGGGGGCTTGTAGGTCAAGGCCAGAGTGGCAGGCACGGCCACCTTGCCCCCCTGGGCCAGGAGCTGCCTGGTGAGCAGCCGGTCCTCCAGAAGGCGGGCTAGCTCTGCGGAGCTTCCCATGGGGCAGCCCAGATCCCTGCTCAGCTCGGCCACCTCCCGGCCTCGACCAGCCCGAGGGCCCAGTTCCCCTAGGAAGTAGGTGACCCGCCGTGGGGGCGCAAACTCTTCCAGGAAGGTCAGGCCCCCTGGGTGGAATGCCACAGCCTTGGAGACCAGCAGGGTTGACTCCCCTGGTCTTCCAGCCATGGGCACTTTGGTCAGCCAGGATGGAGACAGACACAGGAGCAGGTTTCCTGGGAGTAAGAGAGGGAGAAAGGATGTTGGGGAGGAGGGCTCGAGGGCTTCCCATACACTCAGCCTGGGAAAAGACCCCTTGGACAGATTCTCCAGGGTCACAAGGCTGGCACTGCTGCCAAGGCTCCCTCGCACCCGCCCATGCCCATCTCCGGGTTGCCCGATGTCTCCTCTGCTAGCCGGGGGGTAGGGAAGGGTTTTTGCCTTTCATTAGACCCCCAGCACTTAGCATGGCGCCTGGTGTGGAGCAGGGGCTCAATTAGGGCTCACTGACTGGCTGGCAGAGCTGAGCCCCCTTCAGGAAGGCCTCCCTGGTCTCCACCCCCCCACCCCCGGGGAAGGAATCCCCAGCTGTCCGGTCAGGAATGCCCAGCAGCTGCCTGGCTTGGGTATTTTGGGACTCCTGCCTGCCCTTTCCATAGGTCAGCCCTGCCATGTGGAGAGCGGGGGGAGGGGAGGAGAGGGCTGAGGGTGGGGACCCGAGACCGGCGGCTGCCCAGCCTGAAGGTCACCTACCTGGGCTCTGGGCCCCGCCCTCCAGCAGTACCGAGAAGAAGGAACTTGGGGAGCCCAGAAGGCACATGGTCACCTCCATCCCAGGGCAGCCTGGGGAGAAGAGAAGAGAATTCTCTCTAGTTGTCCCTCTCCACCCCGCCTTGCACCCAGGTCTCTTTCCCTCCGATGCCCCCACCAGTCCCGTCTGGCAGAGAGAGGAGGGCTGAGGCAGAGGCGGAACCAGCCTCCCCAGACCCGGCTCGGCGGGCACTCCCCTGCCCCGTCGGGCAGCCATGCTCTCTGCATCTTGTGCGGTCCCCCCAAGGGCCCCGGGCATGTGGCCATCCCTCTCCCTCCCCCGCCTGGAAGGCTCACCCGGACGAGGCTCCAGGGTGCGATCCACAGTCTCAGGCAGGCCTGCTTGTTGCAAGCAGCTCTGCAGCAGGTTGTAGTAGAAGGTAGTCCATGCCCGGGCAGCACCGTCTTCAGGGGAGCTCTTACAGCTCAGGTTCACGTCCTGGCGCCAAGAGCCCAGGAGGGGTCCTCTCGGGGGCTGCTCTGGGCCCCCGTGCTGACCGCCTTCTTCCTCTGGGTCCTTGGAGCCCACAGGGTGGGCCAGATCTGGGTGCAGCTGGTCTAAAGAAAGCTTCATGGGGAAAGATTCAGGTTGGGCAGGAGGGGGAAGGGACAGGCAGATTTCGAGGGTCCCCAAGGGAGGCCTGGCCAGCTGTGGGAAGGGTGACCTTGAGGGATCCAGGAAACAGGGACCAGGTAGGGAGATTGAGCCTTCCAACATTTATTAGGCACCTACTGTGTGCAGGGCCTGAGCTAGGGGTGAGGGCCACACAAAAGGGCTTTCTGGGTCAGAACCAGGGCTGGAAGGGACCTTTGAGATTATAGAAGCCAGCCTCATCATTTTGCAGATGAGGAAACTGAGGCCCAGAGAGGGCAAGGATCTTGCCCACACACATAGGTGGTGAGAGGGTGCAAGAAGATGCACAAAGGAGTCTTCATCTTTCATCCAGAGGGGTTGGGTGCCCCCAAGGGAAAAGGGAAGGTGAGAACAAGGTATCTAAGACCATGGTTGGCATCCCCCAAAGGAAGATGGACAGGGCTGAAGATCCTGCCAAAAACATTGCCAACATTGCCCTGACCTTCCAGCTTAGGATCAATACTGCGTATTGGTTCCAAGGCAGAAGAGAAATAAGGTCTGGGCAAGAGGGTTAAGTGACTTGCCCAGGATCACACAGCTAGGCAGTGTCTGAGGTCAAATTTGAACCCAGGACCTCTGGTTTTTAGGCTTGGCTCTCAATCCACTGAGCCACCCAGCTACCTCCTTCCTACTAGATTGAAAAAAGAAATTATATTGGGGAAATATTTTACACCAAGCCCAGAGGGGAAGCTTGGGTGGTGAAAAGCCTGGAGTGGGGTCAGGAAGGCCTTGGCTCAACCCCCCACCAATATTTGCCAGCCCCCCTCCCCCCCCAATCAGGCAATCCCCTACATTAGCAAGTTCTAGCCCAGGGGAGAACATTGAATCTGGCTTCCCATCTCCCACCGACCTGAGTGTCTCTGCCACTCTCTAGCTTGTGCCTAGCACAAATCATTGCAAGTCTCTGGGCCTCTGTGCCTTCCTCTAGGAAATGAGGAGGTTGGATACTGCCTGTGGGGAGGGGCAGCTCCGGGATGACATCGCCCCCGTGACCACTTAAAATCTGCAAAGCACTTAAACTATCTCATTTAGCCTGGTGATGTGTTGTTACCTTCATTTTACAAATGAGGGAAACTGAGGCACTAGGGACCGTGATTGGCCCAGGGTCATTCAGCTAAGAAGTGTGTGGTGGGACTGAAAAAGATCTTTCCAACACTTTCCCCCTCCACTGGGCACGCTGAGTGAGGCACGGCCCCTGCTTACAGACTAGTGGGCTGAGAGCCCTGGGTCAGGAGTGTTGGTCAGGGCTAGAAGCAATGGGTTCAACAGTCAAATGCAGCCTTGATAGCTGGGGAAACTCCTAGCCATGGAGGCTGTTGGCAGCCTCCTGAGGTAGTGAGTTCCCCATCCCTGGAAGTCTGCAAGCAAAGGCTGGATTTGTGGGGATCCTTGTTCAGTGATGACTTGGGCTCTTGGGTCCCTTCTCCCCACTCAGAAATCTTGTGGTTCTGTGAGGCAGGAGACAGCACCTCCTCGCCCAGCTCCCTCGCCACCCATGGCTACCCTCCTCTGGGCTCCACATGACAAATGGGAACATCGTGCTCTCCCTGCCCCACTTCCAAGTGTCAGGAGGTTAAGGGGGGGGGGATGGCCCGGAAGTTCCCCCGATCTTCCCTTACTCTGGATTCCGGGAAATGGAATTTCCGGGGCTCTGGAGGAGGGGAGGGGACTCAGCCCGGGAGCACCTTCAGGGCCTGGGGGAGGGGCCAGGGAGGACCAGAGAGGAGGGAGGAGAGGGAGAGGGAACTCACCATCTCGCAGATGAAGTGGCTGAGGGAGAGGAAGGAGAACATTTCAGCACTCTGCGGGCAGCCCTGGAGCCCCAGGAGAGCCGAGCCCCTTCCCCAGCCAGTGTGCCCAAGCTTTGTCCCTACACACATACACACTCACACACTTACACACTCATTCATTCACACACTTGCACACTCACACACTCACTTACACACTCACACCTCTGGATTCCAGTCCCGGTGCCCAGCCCGGGCTCTGAAGGCTCTAAGGCTCAGGGCTGGCCGGAGCCGGGAGAGGAGGGGCTGGGGGAGGGCTGCCAGTGTGTACTGCTTGCTCGGGAGGCAGCCAGCAGGGCCATTCCTGCGCCTAAAGCTGAGCGGCCAGGGGCCGGGGAGGAGAGGGTGGCTGTGACTCGGGCCAGGGCCAGGGTGGCTGGGAGCGAGGGTCAGCATAACCATGGGTGGGTGGCTGCCAGAGGCCCAGGGGTGGCATCGCATGACCCTGACCCCCAGGAGCCCCCAGACCCAAGCTCTGGCAGCCCTCTCCCCCCAGGCGCCTGTCCCAGGGCCAGAGAGCTGGCACAAGGCTCTCAGATGCCAGGCTGCTGCCCAGTCCTGGGGCACCCTCAGGTAAAGCCTCCGGGGCATTTCTCAAGGCTGAGCTAAGCCCATCCCCGGGCTTAGACAACACTTGTAACCGGGGAGGTGGTGACTGGGCTGGGATTCTGGACTTCTGGGGTTCCTGCTTGGCGGTCACACACAGGAGGCCAAGTTGCCTCAGGGAGCCTCAGCGCCTACTCTGAGTGGGTGAGTAGGAGGACCCCAGGGGCGAGGGCGGGGCTGCCTCCTCACAGGGACCCTAACCTGGCTTTTCCGGGTGGGGGGAGGGCGTGGGGTCCCAGGAAGACAGACCTTCCGCTCCCTCGCCTCCCCCCACCTCCAGCCCCCAGGGCCCTGCCTTGCTCCAGCCGAGCCCCTACCCCCTCCGCGCTCCCACCCTCTCCCCTCCTCGCCAGTCCCGGGCAGGCAGGGGCGCCAGGGGTACCTGGGTGAGCAGGGGGCGGCGCGGCTCGCTGGCCGGGGCTGGCCGGGGCTGCCCTGGGCTTGGTACCGATGGCCGGGGATTAGAGGCGCCCGGGCTTTATATAGCCCTGCAGCGGGGCATGCCCAGTGCCAGGGAGGGCGGGGAGGGCTCGGGCCGGGCGGGGCTCCTGAGGGACCAGGTGCGGGCACGTGGCACGGGCCGAGAAGGGCCCCACAGACACCCCTGCCCCATTCCCGGCTGGCCCGCCCGGCGTTCCCGGTGCCTCTGGGGCAATGTACACCCACCGGGAGACAGTGGCGCAGACCGAGGCGCGCAGAGCCTGCCGCCTGGGAGCCAAAGCCCAGCCTTGCCTCAGATCGGAGGGGAGAGACACACAGAGAGAAGGAGACACAGAGACAGAAAGGAAGAGGGAGAGACACAGAGACAGAAAGGAAGAGGGAGAGACACAGAGACAGAAAAGGGAGAGACACAGAGACAGAAAGAAAAGGGAGAGACACAGAGACAGAAAGAAAAGGGAGAGACACAGAGACAGAAAGAAAAGGGAGAGACACAGAGGCAAAGAGAAAGGGAGAGAAAAATGGAGAAAGGTAAAGAACCAAAGGCAAAAAGCCCCCGAGACAACAGATAATAATGAAAGGGGGAGGGGGCAGAGAGACAGGGGGTGGGAGGGAGGGAAGGAGGGAGACACAGAGGGAGACAGTGAGATGGCAGGAAGGGAGAGGCAGAGATATGGGGAGTCCGAAAGGAAAAAGAAAGAGAAAACCCGTGCTAGGAAGCCAGAGCCACATCCAAACAGGAGGGAAGAGGAGAGGAAGGGGGAGGGAGGGAGGGAGAGCGATTTGACCCACACAGAGCTGTGGAGGGCCCAAGCCAGGAGAGGGGAGAGAGAGAGGCTGGTACAGGTCCCCCTCCCCTCATCTTCCTTCCCTCCCCCCAAACGAGGCCACTGAAACAGAGCCACATTGTTCAGGACAAGCAGAGTCACACAGCCCCAGAGACAAGGCAGGCTCCCACTCCCCATGGGCACAGCTATGGAAACCAAGTTCTGGCCAGAGGCCCACAGAGGCAACTCAGGGAGCCTGGCACAAACATGGTCACATAGCAGGTCGGCGGCAGATCCAGGGCTAGAGCCCACGCCTCCTGCAGCCCAGGGCAGGCCTCTTCCCTTTCAGAAACAGCCCCCCCCCCCCAGCCCCACCATGCGTCAGGCAGTCTGTCTAAAAGGTCGTCGTGGCCCCACCCATGGATTGTCTTAGACGAGAGGACCAGCTGCTGCAGCCCCCGAGGGTCACACGGCCTGGGCAGGGAGGACCACCCCCAGCGCTGGCAAAGCCTGCCGGACCACGAGTTCTGAGCAACCAGAGGCCAGGCCAGGGGCTCCCCAGAGAACTGCTTTAGTGTTTCCCAAGGCCTAACCGCAGGATCCGCTCCCAGGGCCTCCACTTGCCTGCTGGTGGCTCTCCCTCCCTCCTGTTGTTTCTGTACCCTGCCAGGGCCCGCCAGGGTGCAGGGTGGGGGCTGGGGGGGGGTCTTTCTCCTGAGGCTCTTCACAAAAATACTCCCAAACACTGGCGCGGCGGGTGCCCCCTCCCTAGAGGGACTCAAGCAAGGGCTGGATGACCAGCAGGCGGGGCAGAACTCGAGAAATTCTGGCTTCAGGGAAGAGCTTAGTCCAGGGAGTCCCTGAGGTCCCTTCCAGTGCCGGCAGCTCCCTCAGTCAAGGCAAAGGCAGGTTCATTGACTCCTCTTGAAGACGCATCCCAGCTCTCACCAAAGCAGAGGAAAGGGAGCAGATCTCTGGGTGAACCTGAAGTAGGCAGTGTGGCCCAGGGTGAGGCTCCCTGTCTTAGGGGTCAGAGGATCTGGGTTCCAATCTTACCTGGACCACTTAATACTCTTTGAGCCTTCATTTTCTTCTCTATAAAATGGGAACGAGCCAGGCAGGCAGCCTCCGAGGTTTCTTCCCAGCTCTGTTAATCCTGGGAATTTGAAAGGCATCTTGGGGCAATGGAACTTCTGGCTCTCTGGGACACTAGATTGCGAGCTGAGAGCTGGGTTTGAATCTCGGCTCTGCTACTTAATACACATGTGGCTTGGCACGTCCTCACCTCATTTCCCTCATCTGTAAAATGGGGAGTCGTGTTGGCTCATATCTGTTTTCTAGCTCCGAGTCCCCATTCCCAGGCTCACTAGCCCCCCAGAGGAGCCCAGCTCCCGGCAGTCAATCGAGGCGCATTCTTTGCCACTCATTCTCTCCCCTACCCTTTCCCCAGGCAGACGGGCGGAAAGCCAGGAGCGCTTCTCTAGGTCGATTGCTCCACCTGGCCCAGGCCCTGGCCATGGTGCTGCCCTCCGGAGGCGGACACTGACAGAAAACTCACTTGGGCTCGGAGCCCTCCTCACCTCCGAGCAGGCGGCTAGACAGCCTTCCAGTCCAGTGGAGCAGAAATGCCCAGAAAGATGCCATCAGGGCACGGGAAGCTACTCACCCGGGCAGCCCATCCATTCTTGGGCAGCTCTAGCCATCAGGAAGTTTCGCCCGGTCTCCAGCTTCAGTTCCCTTTCTGCTGTTTCCATCTTAAGCCCTTGTTTCTCCTAGGGGTGGCCAAGCGGTGCAACGGACAGAGTGCTGGATCTTGAGTAAGGAAGAGAGACCTGCGTTCGAATCCAGTCTTAGACACTAGCTGGGTCCTTGGGACAAGTGGCAGCCCCTCTGTCTGCCTCAGTTTCCTTATCAGCAAAATTAGGGAAATGATGGCACCTGCCTCCCAAGACCGTTGTGAGGATCAGATGAGACAATGTCTTATTCTCTTTTTATGCAGCAACATTTTATTTCCCCAGTTACACACAATAACGATATTCAGCTTCTGAAGTTATAAGCTCTAAACAGTCTCCCTCCCTCCCTCCCCCTTCTTGGAAATGGGGACTGACTTGCTGTGGGTTACACATGCATTATCGTGCCACACACCCTTCTCACCCCGACAAAACCAAAATCCTGAGGGAGAGCCGTCAATCCAGTCGGCTTTGATCGAAATCCATCTTGCCCTGGTGCAGGTGGAGAGCATTCCCGGTCAGAAGTCCTCCAGAATTGTCCCGGATCATCATGGCTGAGAGGAGCCAATTCTTTGCCACCACAAAAAGCACAGCTAAAAACACGAGGCAATATTTTGTTTTTGGCCATTTGGAAGTAATCAAACTTTTTTTTAGCTTTTTTAAAAAATTTAATTTTTACCAAGCAAGAGAGAATATTACAAAATGAAAACTAAATAATTCTGATTACATTAAATGAAAAAGGTTCTGTACAGACAAAACCAATGCAACCAAAATTAGAAGGGAAGCAACAAACTGGGAAAAAATCTTTATAACAGAAACCTCTGGCAAAGGTCTAATTCCTCAAATTTATAAGGAGCTAAATCAGCTGTACAAAAAAATCAAGCCATTCCCCAGTTGATAGATGGGCGAGGGACATGAATAGGCAGTTTTCAGATAAAGAAATCAAAACTATCAATAAGCACATGAAAAAGCGCTCTAAATCTCTTATAATTAGAGAAATGCAAATCAAAACAACTCTGAAGTATCACCTCACACCTAGCAGATTAGCTAACCTGACAGCAAAGGCAAGTGATAAATGTTGGAGGGGATGTGGCAAAATCAGGACATTAATGCATTGCTGGTGGAGTTGTGAATCGATCCAATCATTCTGGAAGGCAATTTGGAACTATGCACAAAAGGCTTTAAATGACCGCCTGCCCTTTGATCCAGCCATACCACTGCAAGTCACTTCACCCCAACCACCTGGCTCTTACTGCTTTCTTTTTTTTTTTTTTTTTTTAAACCCTCACCTTCCATCTAGGAGTCAATACCGTGTATTGGCTCCAAGGCAGAAGAGTGGTCAGGGTAGGCAATGGGGGTCAAGTGACTTGCCCAGGGTCACACAGCTGGGAAGTATCTGAGGTCAGATTTTGAACCTACGACCTCCCATTTCTAGGCCTGGCTCTCAATCCACTGAGCTACCCAGCTGCCCCCTTACTTCTCTCTTCTGTCTTGGAACTAATATTTAATATTGATTCTGAGATGTGTAAGAGTGAAAATTAAGAAACTGGCTGTAATTTTATAATTTTATTAAATCAAAAGTAGGAGGAAGAAAAAGATGGAGAAAAGGTTTTGTTTTAAAAGATCTTAACCCTTGGATTTCAGGGAAATCACACAATCCTCTCTTCGGAGGGTGTTGACCAAAACTAGAATCATCGCAGGAAACATAGCTGAGCTATGAGGTATAGGAATCAGTTCTCAAAAAAAAAAAAATAGAAGAGAAAAAAATTAAATTCTGGACAAAAATATATACCAAAATGCTTATGTGTATAAAATTACGAATAAAAATAAAACCATAACAGGTCCTTGAATCACCAGCAAGGCCCAATAAAAGTGGTTTATGTCCTACAGGCATGCTGGACAATTGTGGCAATATTGCACTCACCCATCAACAGCCAGGACTATAGAAAATTGCTGTAGTATAAAAGAGAAAAGGGGACAAAAGTCCGAGGTAAAAGGGAAGTATGATTCCCTGGTTTGCTTTTCCTTCAGTCTCAGGGAATAGAGAGCCAAAATGAAAGCCAAACTAAGGCACATGTAGAAATTTGGCACGGGGAAGTCCAGCCTCAGGATTTGCCAAATAGCTGCTTCCTCGAACCCCAAAACCAGTTCTCTGTCTTGGCATAGATCCTTATCAACTCCACAGGGATTGCTGGTCTCCTTGACCTTGTGCTTCTTTGCACTGTGCACTTGCTCCCTAGTAATCTCTTCTTCTGGAATCAGACACAAATATTAGTGAAAGTCCTGTGATACTTAACAATCGATGGCAGGTTTCCATAGTCTAAAGCCTTTGGGTATGCACTGGTATTAGGGCTAATGAATATTGTAAACTTATCCTTCAAAATTAAAATGAATACTGATTCCATATGCTCAAGTAAGAAGAAAAAAGTTCAAATTTCCTATTGGAAATAGAGAAGAACAATAAAAACAAAACAGAAATTCCTACTGCACATCCCATTTGATAATGGGTCAGCCAATGGGTCAGGGGCACAACAAAAAGATTTCTCACTCAGAAGGGAGCTCTATTCGCTCTCTGACTTGGCCATGATCCACAGTACGAGTGTACGTCATTTTTTCACCTGATAAAAGCTTGTTATAAACTGCAGTCTAGCAGCTAATACAGATTGTGAAGAGTACCACAATTACCCAAACTAGAAGAGCCCATTTGATGATAGTAACAAGCAGCCCAGTTCCCTGAAGCCATGGGAGGGTCTGCTGGTGACCATCAGGAGTCCCACGAGTCTCTACAGCCACTTGCTGTGTATCACTGAAAATCCTCTGAAACTCCTGGATGTTTGTCATGATTTCTTCAGACTGACTTATGTAAGAACAACAAGACTGATGAATAAAGGCACCTCCCAATTCGATGCAACTGTGAGCATGCCAAGGACCAGCCAATGTAGAACTGTTTTTGTTGAGCAGTCAGTCTCTTCCTGCAGGTAAAAGATGGCCTCTGTTTGGGCGGTGGCCCGAGCTGTGTCTTGAGCCAATCTTTCAACCTCAGTTGAGATGTTTCTAACAGAATCTCTCACTGTCATCCTTCCAGAGTTTGGCAGGAGGGCCCAGAAAAGCCTCTGTATTGCTGATGAAGACACAATTTGGCCTCAACCTCTTGGGTCTAGAATACCTCCGTGAACCCATATTCCTGGCCGTGGACTTGTCTATTCAGTAAATATAGTGGACGTGCACCAATACAGGTGGAATAACATAAGCCAAACCATCCTGGGGGAAGAAGAGGGCAAGCTGAAGAGTTACAAACATAGAACTGGTGGGGGGTTGCCAAGCCCCATGGGAAATCCTTCCTTCACTGGGATGAGCCGTGACAGCTGTGAAAGACGTGCATTTCCATGTTCCATCCTTGGCATTTCTAGACTGTGCTCTAGCACAGATAAATGTGGATGTAGGGAATGGAATGGTGTGGGTGCACTACCCTTTGTCCCCCAGATGTTTACTACCACTTAACGGACCCTCACCTCTTGCCACAAGGCAAGGATAGGCAAAGGGTCTGTTGGAGGCAGTGGCGCTCTGATGCGCTTCCAAAGACCTGTGAAAATCAGCTGTAATCTTTGGTTCCTTAAATTCCTCAAAGGTCACTGATACAAGTTGTAGCCTTTGAGGGGGTCCATCTATCACCCCTCCCTGTGATGGTTAAAGACAAAAGGAGCAAAGAGCTGTTTAGGGAACACATGACCTTCCTGTGGTGCTAGCCGTGGGAACGTCTCAGTTCTATGGACTGGAATTGTTGCCCAGGACCAAACAGAGCCCCAAGGATCTGGTGACAAACCCAGCATCCACAGGGACCAATGGCTTTGCCACAGAAAAGAGTTTGTCCAACTTCTCCTGGACTTTTATAATGGCATTATCTCCAGTCCAGTCATAGGAAGAGGGCACAAATAGAGACAGAGGTGTTTTTTTGTTTGTTTGTTTTTAAACAAGGTTGTTTTGTTTTTAAGGGGGTTCATGTAAGATTAGTCTGGAAAGGCCAGTTGGACTCATGGAGAAAGAGTCCAAATGGTTTGGACATCCTTGGTTCAAATTCTGGCTCTACTATGTAGCAGCAATGGGACCTGAGACAATTTACTGAACCTCTCTGGGTCTCATTTTCCCTCTCTGAAAAGCGAAGGGTATGGATGAGGTTAGGGTTCAGGTTAGGGATCATTCTCCTGGCCCTTTCCAACTTTGTAGCCCACAATCCCGCAAACTCCTGTGTGTAGATGATCTAACCCTTCCTCCTAGCTGAAGAGATTTCCCCTAAGGCCTGGGGCAAGGTTGAGCAGGGCAGATCCATAGCAAAATCAGAGCATTTTTCCAGGGCCAGGAGCAAGTTAGAAACCTGGGGAGTAGACAGCCAGGGCCTGATCAAAAATCTCCTGGGCAAAAGGGCTTTAAATGACTGCCTGCCCTTTGATCCAGCCATACCACTGCTGGGTTTATACCCCAAAGAGACAATAAGGAAAGAGACTTGTACAAGAATATTTATAGCTGCACTCTTGATCACATGGGTCGATGGAGATATAATTGGGGATGTAGACTTTAAGTGATCACCCTAGTGCAAATATTAATAATATGGAAATAGGTCTTGATCAATGACACATGTAAAATCCAGTGGAATTGTTCATTGGCTATGGGAGAGGGTGGGAGGAGGGGAGGGAAAGAATGTGAATCATGTAACCATGGAAAAATATTCTAAATTGTGGGAAGCAGTCAAAGCCCGTGACATTTGGCACAGCTCATCACTAGTTATGCAACCTGCATAGCAGATGTCAGAAGGATGGTAATTCCATTCAGTTTCCCGAATGTGACTCGTTTCTCACTAACATTCCCCTTCATTGGAATCATTGTAATCAATATCCTTACTCAGCCCCAAGGAAACAGAAAAACAATACAGCCCCTAATAGCAGAGCCCCTCACAGGCCCTTTATAACTCCTAGGAAATTCGCACCCTTACATGCAGTAATACAGAAATTCCCCTGGAAGTCACTTCACAGCATATAGTGAGTTAATGTTAAAGATTTTAAAACTAACTCAGATTCCCATACACAGGTGCCTGCAAAAACAGGCCAGAACAGTCTCTAAGTTTCCCCCACCCCTCCCTGATCCGGTACACTACACATTAAAAGAACAATAAATGAAATATGGAGAAATTGTCTCCCATGAAAAAGCCTGTACTTTCTCTGTGTGCACTGTGGCACAAAAGATATGTCAAACACGTTCAGCACATTGTCTCTAAGAAAAAGATGAATGGTGAGAAGGGATTTCCATGCCAACTTTATGTGTGATCTCAAATCATATAAAATAAACATAGCCCAAAAGCTGACTAGAACAATCTTTATGATGCCTGGCTCTGGTTAAAAACCTGATTACTCTCATTCATCTCAGTCATGTTGCCAACACTGTCCTGCCTCAGATTTTCCTGGACCCGTGGGAGTCTTTTACCCCTGCACTAAATTAATTAATTAATTAAATGAACTTAAATTCTTATTAAAAAAAAAAAACCTCCTGGGCAGCTTGCCAGATATGAGCCCCGTCTGACTTTGTTTGAACATCACCAGTGATGGGAAACTCACTACCTTACAAAACAGCCTATTCCTTTGCTAGATATCTCTGATTGTTTAGAAATTCTTCCCTAAATTGGGAGAGAGTCTGCATCCTGGAAACTCTGCCTTCCTTGATCTAGTCTTGTCCTCTGAGACCAAGAGGAATCAGCATTGTTCCTCTTAGCCCAAGCCTTTACGATTGGGCAAAAACCAAATGGAGAGGCAGTTCTTGCCCTCATGCAGCTTCCATTCTCATGGGGGAAACAACCCATCATGCTGAGCTGGGCCAAACAGGAGGTGCAGGTGCCCCTGGGCATTCTTCCTGACTAGTCTCTGTTTAAGCTCCTCCAGGGCACCAGTGACTGGAAAAGGAGCTGAGCCAGAGAGGTCATGGTGGGGATCATTGATGAAAGGTTCCCCTGACATCCAGAATGGTGTGGGAAAGGCTTTGAACTGTTGGGTGAACTCCTCAGGGCATGTTCAGGGGCTCATAGAACTTTAGTTAGAAGGGAGCTCAGAGGCCATTGGATCCATTTTAAAGATGAGGAAACTGAGGCCCAGAGAATTTTAGTGACTTGACCAGGGTCATACAGCTGGTAAGTGAGTGAGGCAGAAGTTAAACCCATGTCTTCCTGACTCTCAGGACCAACTAGATTACACAGTGGATAGAACCCTGAACATGGAGTCAGGAAGACCCGAGTTCAAATCTTGCTGCAGGCATGAGGTGTAGGATCCTGAAAATGGAACTATTACTAGGTCATTGTGAGGATGAAAAGAGATAAGTTGCTTTGCCCAACCAGAAAATATTCTGCAAATACAAGAGACTCTATTATACAATGGCACCGGAATTCTCTCATTTATTATCATTGTTCTTTTCTGCTCCGACCCGTTGGCTTTCCAAGGTGAGTTGATCCATATTACTCAGCTGATGTCGGAGCCTGTCCCTGGGGCCAAGCAGAATGAGGCTGAGCCCTTCTCCACATGAGACAGCCCTCCAGGGCTCAGGGATGGAGGTTGGTCCTCTTCCCGCAGAGCCCTGAGCACTGCACTGGGGTCTGGCTGACCAGGGAGGGCACAGGGCAGCCGCCCAGCCCAGCTCTCGAGGAAGCATCTCAGGGCCCAGCATGGCCGTGTGCTTCCCAGCCTATGGCACACAGGGACCCAGGCAGCACCCATCCTGGGCTCAGCTGCCCTTCCTGCTGCATTCTTTTTGCTGACCAGCCGCTAAAGTCACTGGTTTCTTTATTGCTTAAAAGCTTCTCCGGCACCCCTATGCATGGTGCCACCCTGAGCCACAGTCCGGGTCACACTAGCCTCGTTATGGGCACCTGGAGTGGGGGGTCTCTCTGAGACTGGGAGGTACCCACTGCCCTGCCTTAATACCCCCTTCTACCAGGCTCTCCCTCCAGGGCTCCCTCTGTCCAAGGCCCAGCCCAGCCCAGCCCAGCCCAGCCCAAACCTTCGGCCTCTAGACTTGTTTGCATTGTGGGAAGTGGGGAAACTTGATCAGGGGCTTGGGCTCTGTCCAGGCCGGCCTCACCCTTCCTGCTTGGGTTTTAGGTGGAGCTCAGGAGTCCCTCCACCATCCAGGAGGCAGAGCCAGGGTCCTGGGAATCAAGGGACACCTGGGTTCACCTGTTGGCTCCGTTGGGTCACTGTTTGGGCCTCAGTTTCCCCAATTGTCCCCTTCCTGCAGCCCAGCTAGCCTGAGGGTGGTGAGGACACTAAGTGTAGATGGCAAGGGACAGGGGTCTCCAAGGAACCAACCTCATTGCCTTGGCAACAGCCAGTACCCGGCAACAACGAAGGCCAGAGGAGCCCTAATGAGGCCCAGTGGGCCCAGGTAGCAATTAGGGGGTGAATTGGGGGACGATTTCCATGACAGATGGGAGAATAAGGGCTGAGCTGGGGGCCAGTGGGAGGGGGCAGAAGGCAGCGGTGAGCATAGATCCGGGGCTGCTCAGCAGAGCGTCTGGGCTTCATGGGTTGGGGGGGTGCCCCCTCCCCCCAGAGCTGGCCAGGCTCTGAGCTCCCAGGAGGCTCTGGGGGTGGGGGAGTTGTGGAGGAGGGGGAGCCTTTGGGCCTTTCTCCTTTGTCTCTCACACACTGGGCCTCTGTTCAACCTTGGCTTCCTGGAAAGGGGGGGGCATGGGAGCCTCGAGCAGAATCCCCCTCCTGCTCCTGTCAGCCAGGCCTAGTGAGAGGAGAGGGGCAGTTTGGGGGCTTCCATCTGGAGCCGGCAGAGACGGAAGGAGATGCCAGCCTCGGAGGCAGCGAGGGGCACCCAGAGCAGGTGGGTCATCCTGCTGACAGCCAGAATAAGCAAGGCCCTTCCTGAGCGGCCAGTCCAACCCCATCGCTTCATAAAGGCCCCGAGAGTTTGAGAGTCAGTGGAGGGGTCCTGGCAGACCAGAGGCTGGCCTGGAACCTAGGTCTCCTGCCCCCAAGGCCAGGGCTGTGCCCACTGTCTCCCGTGGGCATGACAACGAATCCAGGAATGAGTCTGTGATCCTCGTGGCCACTGACATGGTGCTGGGGAAAGCACCTTCTGGCTTGGCCCTGTGGACCCCTGGGGCGGGCAGGCTGCCATTAATGACCCCATCTTAGAGCAAGGAGAGATGCACCCTGGCGGGGGGCCTAGGGGCAGAGGATGGGCTCCCTGGCCAGGAAGAGTTCAAGGAAATTCCTGAGCACCACAGACAAGATCCATCTTCTTTTCCCAGAGGAAACGAGGGGGGTTGAGACGGCCCTTCCCTGGGAATGGCAGGGAGGAAAAAACAACCACAATTCAGTAGATGTGATGGACCGGCCTTTATTAAGCACCTATGAGGGTGCCCTGGGCCCCCGAAGCCCCACTTCTGCCACTGGCCTGTTTGGGGGCTGATCTGGTCTGACCTTCTCCTAGTGGAGGCAGGACCAGTCCCACCTCCCCACTGTGACTCCGGCCAGAGGGGACTTGACCGCTGGCTGGCTGTGGAGACCTCAGGGTGGGATCCCAGAATTTTATTCTTTGGTCCCCAGGATTTGGTCTTTGAACATGCTAATCACCTGCCTGAGAGCCTGACTCTGGGCCACGTCCCCCAAGGTGCCCAGGGATGAAAATATAAGTGGGCGCCTGCATAAAGCGCTGGCTGATGGATTCCTAGGGGTCGGTGAGGGGAGGCTGAGGGGGGGGAGGTCTGGGGTCTGTCCCACCCCCTGGGCCATCAGGGACAGAGAGATGCCACAGGTGGGGGCAGAGAAGCAGGGAGATCCCCCACCACCACCACACAGAGAGGAGATTCAGACTCAAATCCTCCCCATGTCACTCATTACATCCTGGAGAGAGCAATGGGAGGAACCTGGGAGGGTGCCAGGTCCACTGAGGTCCAAGAAGGCCACAGGAGAGACCGAGTCGTAGTCAGTGCCTCCGAAGAAACCCACAGTTCCACACTCCTCCCCTGGTGCTGCCCCAGGTGGGTCTCTCAGAATCGGGTGTCCAGGAAGGAGGAGGAGGCCCGGTGGGTCCTGGAGGGTCCTTCAGTCTGCAGGCCCCGGTGCCGAGTCAGCATCCCATGGAAGGTCTTGCCCCTTGTCTGCGGCTTCCTTCGAGGGTGCTCCTCCGGGGGTTGCACCACGATCCGGGGCACCTCCTGGCCTGGTGCTTTTGAGGCTGCGGTCAGCTGCTGGGCCTCAAAGATGGCCGGGGCCCCGGGCAGGCGGTCTTTGGGCCTCAGTTGTAGTTCTGGGTCAGTTTTCTGGAGCTTGGCGAGCTGGGTGAGGCTCTCCCGCCGCAGGTCTCGCTCTGAGATGGCCACCGCATGAACCTGTGGGGAGAGCTCGTTGGGGGCGGGCACAGGAGGGCATGGTGGGCAGAGGATGCCAGTGATGCCTCTGCCTCCAGGGCTGGAGCTCAGGGCTGCCACCCACCTGGGCCATGAATAGGTCTTCCTGCAGCTGGGCTGGCGGGATGGAACGCAGCATCTCGAGCGTCTCCAGCAGCCCCGGGCAGGCCCGGCGCTGCTCAGCGGTGCCCAAGGCAAGGCGGACTAAGGTCAGGCCCACTCGGAACAAGACCTTCACCCCTAGAGAGACAGGCCAGAGCCAAAAAGGGCCTCAGAGGCAGCCCCCCCCAAGCAGGAAGCCCTTCTCCAGGGCCCTGCAGGGACGGGGCGCTCCCCACCTCCCGTCGCGGCCCATTCCTTGGGGAGGCCTCCACTCCTCAGGGGTCTTGGCTCACCTATCCTGCCTTTGGGACTTTTAGAGCTTGAGGATGGCTCTTGGGGCCTCCCTGACACTCCCTTCTCTTCTCCAGTCTAAATATCTCCATCTACTGCCACCAGGCCTCCCGTGCCACAGACCCCAGGCCCACTGGCCATCCTCCACAGACTCTCCAGTTTGCCAGTGGCCTTCTGAGCCTCGACTAAGCCAACTGAACACAATTCCCTGAACTTGGTCTGATGGAGGCAGAATGCAAAGGTCGGGCTTTGACCTGATTATGTCACCCAAGCAGCCCAAGGTCACAGTCCCGTTGGCAACTGCCATATAATTAGTCACACTGCACTTGCGGCGCACTAAGACCCCCAGACTCTTTCCATACAAACTGCTGACTCATTAGACCTCACTCAGCTAGTACTCGTGAGACTGAATTTTTGGACCCAAGTGTCAGACTTTACATTTATTGATACTCGACTTCATTTTGTTAGGTTGGGACCATCATTTTTGCCTCTTAAGGTCTTCTTTTGGATCCTGGCTATCATCCGGAACATTAGCTCCTCCTCGCCCCCAGTTCTGTGTCACCCACAAATGTGATGAGCCTGTCATCTATGCTCCTTCTATGTCACAGATAAATGGGCTCCCCATCACGGGGCTAAGGACAGATCTCTGGGGCACAACACCAGAGACCCTCCTCCAAGGCTGGCCTCACCTGCCCTGGGGGGAAGGAGAGGAGGAGGGGGGAGGGAGGGAGAGGAAGAAGAGTCTGGAACAGAGAGGAAAGGGAGAGAAAGGAGGGGAGCACAGGAGAAAGGGGGCAGGGGAGGGGGAGGCAGGGTTCTGCCACAAGGACAGGTCCATCTCAGGCTGAACTTGCCTCCTCTTCCCTCCTCTTCATCACCAGCCACATCCTGGACAAGGCTGCCAGGGCTTCCTGCTGGTCCCTCAGATTGGGCTCATCCAATCTGAACCCTCCCCCAGCTTCCCTGTCCCTGTGGCCACTGTTCTCCACCTCCTCCTTGTTAAAATCATTATCTGGGACAAGATGGAGGCCACTTTGAATGACAGGGTGGGCAGTTGAGAACCTTGGAATGTCTCCAGGTGCCGTGAGCCAAGGGAAAAAAGCAGTTGGCTCCAGCCCTATAAATAACCCCAAGTGACAAGACAAGGGAGCTCAGTTTGGAGCAGGGACTTGGGAAGGTGGGAGGTGAAGGGTGAAAGGGTAGGCCTGAAACCTGTGACCTGTTATCCTACTGAGAGAGCTAGAGAGCAATCAACATCATTATTATTAGAGCTGAGAGAGTTTTCTGATTCATCAATCAACATCATCAAATAACCTTCCCTAATCTCTGGCTTGGCTGTGGCCAGATCAGGTCAGAGTTAGTGAGAGGGTGAAGAGCCTCCAGTTACTACTGAACCTAGCAATCTCCAGACCTTGATCAACAACCTAGATTATTAGATTAAATCATTAGCAATAGAGTTCCTAAACCCTCAGTCCTGTTACCTTGTTTCCTTACCCCATCAATAGATTCAATACAGTGTTTACCATCAAGTACCTTTCCCGAGTGGTTATTATACCAAGGCCCTTGGGAAGGGGAGGTCAATATGCAGTCAGATTACACTGTTATCCAATAGCTAATCAATAGCCCTTACCAACAAATATTCCAACCTTAGGTTGGGACCTAGAGAAGTTAACCATCCACACAACCTTTCAGGGGTTCCCTGCCTGGGCAAACTGTTAGAAGGGGACAACTGACAGGCTTATCCAACCGAGCTTGTCAGGGAGGAGAGGCATAGATTATACCAACAACAACTGTGAGAGGATAGTGTGTTTCTCCCTCACCAACTACGACCAGCTTAGGCCTGGGCATACAATCCCTCCTCCATCCATACTATCTCTGAGATCCATCTATACAATCAATTCTCTAAGATAAAATATATTCATTTTTAACAGTTTTTGGTGAAGCCATAAAGGAAAAGGAAACCTAAGAAAAGGGGAATAGGAACCACAGGTCTGTCTAGAGCTACATTCATAGTCTCAATGCTATCCCTGTTTGTATACTCCATCACACAGGATATTTTCAAATTATGGTTCTACGGGATACCAGAATATTTTATCAAACTGCTCACATTGTATGACGCCTATAAATACCTGGCTTTTACCATGGCTGACTTTCTATCCTATCTGCCAGCAATAGTAGCCATGTTTATAACTGCAATTCAAGCAATCTGGGCTCTCAAAAAGGCAATGCAGGGGGCAGCTGGGTAGCTCAGTGGATGGAGAGCCAGGCCTAGAGACGGGAGGTCCTGGGTTCAAATCCGCACTCAGACATTTCCCAGCTGTGTGACCCTGGGCAAGTCACTTGACCCCCATTGCCTACCCTGACCACTCTTCTGCCTTGGAACTGATACACAGTAGTGATTCCAAGACAGAAGGTGAAGGTTTAAAAAAAAAAAAAAGGCAATACAATTACTGTTTGGATCAAAGAGAGAAACAAATGAGGATTTAGGAACCCTATTGCTAATGATTTAATCTAATAATCTAGGTTGTTGATCAAGGACTGAAGATTGCTAGGTTCAGTAGTAACTGGAGGCTCTTCATCCTCTCACTAACTCTGACCTGACCTGGCCACAGCCAAGCCAGAGTCTAGGGAAGGCTAATAGATGATGTTGATTGATGAATCAGAAAACTCTCTCAGCTCTAATAATAATGGTATTGATTGCTCTTTAGCTCTCTCAGTAGGATAACAGATCACAGGTTTCAGGCCTGCCCTTTCACCCTTCACCTCCCACCTTCCCAAGTCCCTGCTCCAATCTGAGCTTTGTCACTTGGGGTTATTTATAGGGCTGGGGCCAACTGCTTTTTTCCCTTGGCTCACGGCACCTGGAGACATTCCAAGGTTCTCAACTACCCATCCTGTCATTCTAAGTGGCATCCATCTTGTCCCAGATAATGATTTTTAACATCCTCCAGGTTCCTCCTTCCACCTGTATCCAGGCAGGTCCATCTCCTTTCCCAGCATTCCTTCAGTCAGTCCCTTCTAGCCATCCTGATTTTGGCCTTCAATGCTTCTCACCAGCACCACTATAATAGTGGCCTTCCTAGAAGGCTCCTTGCCTCTCCAGGCCAACCCATCTGGCCTCCTAGCTTAGTTTTTGCTCGTGAAAGGTTGCCCGCTACACTGGACAAGGGCTGAGTCCTGAGTTCAGATCCCAGTGCTACCTCTTCATCCCTGTGCCATGTTGAACCCTGGCTCCTCCTCTGAGACTCAGTTTCCCTCCTCTGTGAAAGGAGGCGAATTGGATCAAAGAATCCTGAAGGTCTGTTCTAACTCTAAATCTAAACTCTCCTTGCCTCACTCCTTCCTGCTCTCCACACTTGAGAATGCTGGTCTTACTCCAAGCATGGCTTCACCCTGCCTCTTCCAGGAAGCCTTCCCTGGCTGCTCAGGTGAGAACTTCTCTGCTTCCTCCAATGCCCTGAAGGGAGTTAGTGGGGCTCTGGCCAGTGCACTGTGTTCTCTCTCTCTCATTAGATGATAAGTGCCTTGAAGGTAAGGAGTGCCTTTTTTCAGACTTTCCTATGCCCCTCTGGACCTTTTTTCCCTTGCTCACATTTCCTCCCAGCACTCTGCCTGCTCAGTGCTGTGCCTCCTGTCACCAGGACAGACCTTTTGAGCTGGGAAGGCCCTAAAAGCATCCCTCCTTTTGCTCAGGGGGAAAGCAGCCCCGAGACACAGCTGGTGGGGGCAGTCCCCTCCCCAGATCTCCTGACTCCAAACCCTTGCCCGGAGGATGCCCGGACCCCGAGATGCCATTCATTTGACGTGGTTCTGCCCAGGTTTAGTGAGCTGAGCCAGCAGGTGGGAAGGCCCAGGCCAGGAAGAGGCAGAGCTGGAGGGCCTTCTGCATCAGCCTCCGCCAATCATCTTAGGAGAGCTGAGTTCAGCCCCATCTTAGGGAGGCTTAGGCCAGGCTGGAGAATGCAGGAAAGGCGAAGGGCACTGGGGAGCCTGGAGGATGGATGAGCCTCCTGTGCTTGGCCCCAGAGGGCAGAACTAGGACCACTGAATGGAATGGGCTGCCAGCCACGGCTAGGGAAGGTCCCTTACCTGGAAGTCCACTAAGAGAAGCTGCCATGTTTTGCCCCCCTCAGGCCCACTCACCTTCGCTGAAGAAGGCGTCCCAGATGCGTAGAACGGTGGCAAAGGGCAGGGAGCGGGCAAAGAGGCACAGGAACCACTCGGGCAGATAGAGGAGGGGCCCCACACCCTGCTGGTGTAGGTGCTTGTGGATCCGAGGACACAGCCTGCCCAGCAGGGCCGAGAACACCTCAGCATCCAGCCGTATGGCCTCCTTGGAGCAGCCCAGGAAGGGACGTTGAGCTTTGGGGCAGCAGCCTTCGCCTCCCACAACACAGGCCCTTCCCCGTTGCCCCCCAAGCCTGGCCCCTCACCCTTTACCCAAGAGGCTTTCCTCAGCCTATCTGCCCCCCACCATGGTTCCCCCTCAAGCCCACAGCCCTGAGCCCAAAGGACCCCCCAGGAGATGGGGGTCACTCACCATGTGAGGCCCATAGTAGCCAGGCAGGTAGAACTCACAGATCTGTACCAAACACCAGAAAGCCTCCTGTGGGGGCAGGAGATGAGGGAGGGAGAAGCCAGAAACACAAGGGAGAGTAGGGGCCCTCCCGGGGGCCACTGAGAGCCGGCCCCTCCCCAGCATCATTTCTGGTGGGGGAGGCTTCCTTTACCAGTTTGTGGCAGGGGGCCGGAGCTCCCTGGGGCCTGGGGGGAAGGGCTTCCTGGAGTGGGGAGGGGGCTCCTCAGGGCTGGGATTGGGGATGGGCTTACTAGGGGGCTGGGGCTCATCAGGGCTGGAGGATGGG
This sequence comes from Gracilinanus agilis, assembly GCF_016433145.1. Classification (NCBI taxonomy): domain Eukaryota; kingdom Metazoa; phylum Chordata; class Mammalia; order Didelphimorphia; family Didelphidae; genus Gracilinanus; species Gracilinanus agilis. The sequence continues at coordinate 291,491,467 of NC_058135.1, read as the reverse complement.
CTCAGTCTATCAGGTCTGCAGAGAGGAAGAGGGTCCCTGGGGCCTCTGACACTATACCAATGGGCCTGGGTTCAGGGTCTGAACGTCTCTCACCTCCGGAGGCATCTGCATGAGCAGGACAGCGGCTACGGGCCCCTGGGCCTGGCAGTAGCCCTGTTCAGGCCGGTACAGGGTATAGGCCTTAAGCACGTTCAGGAGGCCTTGCTGCCTGTGTGAGGAGACCCCATCAGGAGGACCCCCCCCTCCCCCCCACCCAGGGCCCTGACCCTCCAGGTGAACCTAAATGGAGACAACAGCAGCCCAAAGGCAGAGGCCTGGGACTGGATGGGCCCAGGTCTAGGTGGGTTCTACCACCACCAAGCTCTGTGACCTGAGCAAAGCTGTGTCCTGCTCTGGGCCTCTGAGGTCCTTCCCGGCTGGACTGCCATTCCCCGTCTAAGCCACGGCCTCTCCCCCCAGTTCCTTGGGGCCCCCCCTCAGCCCCATCCCTAGGGAGATGGTCCCCTGCACACCCAAGGGCTCAGGCCTCTTACCCATGACCCTGGGGGGACAGGAACATTTCATGTAGGGGGAACTGACGATGCAGGTCTCTCCTGATTGCCTCCAGCCACTGAGGGTCCCCCGGAGCTGAGAGCAGTTCCTGGGGTGAAGCAAGGGCAGGCAGATGGGAGGAAAGGCTGAGCAGCGCTGGGGCAGAAGCAGGATAAGACTTTGGCCCTTCCCTCCCCGTGGTGGGGGCTCTTCAGGGATCCTCTGAGGGGTTCCTGCTCCCAGGCTGGCCTCAATTTGGATGGAGGGGAGGTGCAGGGAACTTGGGGAAGGGGCACTAAGCACGCTTGCCCCACCCCTCCCGCTGGGTCCTAGCTCTCATGCTTCTTCCCTTGGGACTTGTTAACTCAGAGCGGGAGCCTCTGAGGGGGAGCCTGAGGAGAAAGAGGAGGGGAGGAGGAGGGGGCTGGAGAGAAGACTGCAGGGATTGATTGCTTGGACCCTCACCTGGTAGGTGCTGGGGTTTTGTTGCTGCCGAGCTTGGGCCCCACACAGCAGGGGCCAGCAGCGGGCACGAAGGGCAGATGGGATCCCTTTGCGACACTGAATCTTTACCTACAGGGAGTGGTGCCACCCTTAGCCCAAGCCTCTTGTCACTCTGCCCAGGAGGCCTGGCTCACCCTCTCCTTTCCCTCTCCTACCTGCCCAGGCTGCAGGCCCTAGATGGGCACTCCTCCCTCCCTCCCCTCAGTTTTCTGCTTCATTAAAAACAAACACCAGCCTCCCCCTCCACCTCCCTCTCCCCTCCCATCTCTCCTCTTTTTTTTTACTACCAGCCTCCTAGGGACAAAGTGCCCTCCTCTCCCCACACTCCTCTGCCATCTAACCCCAACACTCTCGTGCATACAGGATTGCCCCCTTACTCTCTGAAGTCGGTGCCCTTTTCTCTGCTGTGGCCTCAAGCTCCACCATGACTCAGCTCCACCTTTCTTTGCTCTCTGACTCCCTCCAAGCCACTGTCTCCTCCCTCAGTCTTCCCACCATTGCTCTGGGCTGGCCTGTCTTTCTCCAGCTTCTTTGCATTTCTGCTAAACCTGGTGCCTTTGCTTCTCTCTGCACTCCCTCAGAGAGCTCCTCTGCTGCCTTGGGTCCAATTCTTATCTCAGTGAAAACGAATGTTAAATCTGGAGAGCCTGCCGGAATCTCTCTCCTAATTGGCCCTAGACCCACGTCACCGACTTCCTGCTGGGTATCTGCACCTGGATGTCCCATAGGCATGCCAGCATCATCCCACCACCCCATCCGGAAACTTCGCTGTTCTTCTAGGGAGCCAGGCCCCCCAACCTCAGGAAGCCTCCGCCTCTCCCTTTCTCTCATCTCCCTTCACCAGTGAGTTGCCAAGGCTCATGGATTCCTCTCCTGTGGCTCCTCCTGGATCCCTTCCCTCCTCTCTGCTCACATAGCCACCACCCTAGGCCAGCACCTTTTGGCAGCTCCTTGCTGTTTCTCCACGTGTGGGCTCAAGGAGTTTTCTCTGACTGCCCCCCAAGCTTTCCCTCCTCATTTCCACCACCTACTGACTTCTCTGGCTTCCTTCGAGTCCCAGCCAAAATCTCCCCTTCTACAGGAAGCCTCTCCCAACCCGGCTGTCCCTCTGTTCATCATTTCCTGTTGATCCTGTCTGCAGCCTGTTTGTAGGGAGCCTCTGCTTCTTGCCTTCCTGTTAGACTGGAAGCTTCCTGAGGGCAGGGTCTCTTTTTGCCTTTCCTGGTATCTCCAGAGCTTAGTATTGTGCCTGGCACATAGTGGGTGTTTACTAAATATTTGGACATCAGAAAGGCCAGCAGGGTTCGAGACCCACATCTGCAATAGACTGGTGGGGTGACCCTTCAGTTTCCCAGGCTCCAGGCTGCTCTCCGAGACCCTAGGAAGATGGCACCGATGGCTCCAAGACACACTGGCACAGGTCTGGAGTTCTGGATTCCAATGAAGTACCAGATCTCTGTTCCACTTCCTATTCCCAGTACACAGCTGGCATCTACTAATTATTCAATGAATCAAATGAAGTTCAACTTTTCCTCCTGCCCCATCCCCGTTGGGGCTCTCACCTTCTTGGCCCTCCTGGACATGGTCTTCTCCCAGTGAGACGTCATCTCCACCCACTTCATTTCTCGCTGCCGGATCAGCTCCAGTGGAGGCTGCCCTGGGCTAAAGGGGTCAGAGAGGACAAGGATCCCCCTGTGGTCATCATCATTGTCCCTTCTGTCTGCAGACAGGCTACCTCTGGGTGGGGGAGGGGTGCCCCTAAACCGAGTCTCTCTTGTTGTCACCGGAATGGGAAGGATGTGGCTTAGAGTGTGGTTAGAAGAGGGAGGGGACATGGCTCAGTTCCTCCTCCCTGCTAGGCCTGCCCAGAATAGAGGCCAAGAGAGCTCAGCTCTGGGAAGCTAAAGGCTCAGGGACCAGCTGCAAATGGAGCTGGGGCAGGGGGTGGGCAGCAGCTTGTCTTTGTTTCTGGCCCACTTCAGGCCTGACTGTGCCCATTCCACAGACGAGTCTCCCTGGCCCATACCTTATGGGAGTTCTAGGACTTTGCCAAGTGCAGAGGAGGGGTGCCATGGTTATTCTCCACAAGAACCCTTCACCCATCTTACCGGCTAGGGCCAGTACACATGCCCAGCCCTAAGCCCATCTCCCTTGTATATCCAATCTCATTATGCTTTGCCTGGTGCTCTGAACTGGCCATGCCCTCACTGTTCTGAAGCTGACACTGTCCCCAGGCACATCTGCCACCTTTCCCAAAGAGGGAGGGATTAGAGTAGGCCTAGTATCTGACTCACCCTAAAGTCCAACTGTTCATTTTACAGATAGGACACTGAGGCTAGAGAAGTCCTTTCCTCTCTCTTATCCTTGGTCTCCTCCTCACCTGGAAAGTGAGGGGGCCAAACTAGAGGGCCCTGGAACACCCCAAGGTCCTGTGGTCTCTTGACTCCAAGTCTGTAGCTCCCCTCCCTTCCCAGCTTCCTAACCTAGACTTTCTCCCTCTCCCCTCTTATAGCCCCAAGATTTAAGCTCTGAACCTCCTGGGGTCTGAATTACAGGCAACCTCTGAAGCTCAAATTATGAATTATATGCAACGTAACCTGGCCTGGATCCCCAAGGTGCTCCCTTCCCCAGTTGGCTGACTTTGCTACTCCCCTCAGCACTCCCCCTACCCAACTCACCCTGCTTCTGAGGTGTTGGCACTGCCCCCAATGAAGCCATAGCGATCAGCCCTTCGGAAGGGCCCCGGACCATTGAGCTCTGAGTCTGAACCAAGGGAGCTAGAGTCGTCCTGGATATCAGGGGCCACGGCTAGGTCCTCCCCTAGGGCGGCAGCCATGGCCAGCCTGCCTCCCTCCTGCAAATCAACAGCCAGTGTCACCTGTGCCAAAGCCTGGCATCTGGGGCTACCTCTGCCCCTACCCCTCACACCAGGCTCAGCTCAGCTGTGCCCAGCATCCTGCAAGTCCAGCCTTGGGCTCCTTTCTGGGGGCACACCTGACTCACCTCAGACAGTCTGCTGCTCCTTTGCTCAGCCCCTCACCTCTCCTCTCTGGCTCTCACTTCCTCCCCAGAATCATTTCCTCCTTAGCACCAGATGAAGCTGGGTGGCCCCTGCAGTGGGGGTGGGGGACACTCTTCTGCCCCAGCACAGCCTCCTACACTCCTGACAGGGCTCAGCTCTTGCCTACCCTTGCTTTCCACCTCACAGGGATCGCTGGGTTCTCCCTACTTGCTATCACCCTGATATCCAAAGAGCTGCCTTCCCCTCCCACCCTGTGCTGGCTTATCCAAGATGTTTCTGTATCACTTATGCAGGAGAGGCAGATTCTTCTTCCCTCCTCACTGGGTGGGGTTCTACAGAGGACTAGGTTTGAAGTCAGAACCTCCAGGCTTCCACTGGCCAGAGGGGATCTTGGGGAAAGCCTCCAGAGCTGGGGGACTCAGTTTCTCTCTGTGTACATGAAACCCAATGATTTCTAGGATTTCCTCCAGGTCTGAATCCCATGACAGCAACCCCTCAAAGCCAGCGTGGCCTGAATGAGATGGCCAGCACCTGGCACCTGGCTTTCTCAATGGGGGATGGTCCATCGTGCTGGCCTCCAGCCAAGCCTAGCTCCAGAGAGCTTAACAGGGAGGGTCCCACTGTCCAGTGCTCGGGAGAGCCACAGGAGGGCAGTCAGCATGGAGGAGAGACTGGAGGGCCTGCCATGTGAGGATCAACTCAGACCCTGTTTGAAGAGTGAGAATCTCAGGGAGGGCAGCTTGTTGAGGTGGCCCCAGAGAGCTGGGGAGCTGAGGCAGAGGCCAGACATCCCCTCGATTCCTGCTGACTCAGGGATCCCTCTGCCTGAGCCTGTTTCCTTATAGGTCAAATGAGGATGCTAGCACGTGGGGGAGCACCCCAGGCTCCCCATTGGTCCTCTTTCACTCCAGGTCCCTCTTCCTCAGACCCCACCCTCTTTCCCTTGACCTCCCCCAGGTGATCTTCATCCCCATCCCAGCTAGCATTCCTGTAGCGCTTTAGAGTGGATAGAAAACTGACATCCTCATTTTACAGATGGGGGAAAGAAGGCAGACAGAGCTCGAGATTTGCCTTGGGTCCGATTGCATCTTGGAAGCGTCTGAGGTAAGATTCGAAGCCTCATCTTGCCGGCACGAAGTCCAGCGCTGTGCGCCAAGCGCCACCTCGCGGTTCATTTCTTTCTTCTTTCTCAGTCTCCTCCCAGGCCCCGCCCTACTCTCGTCACTTCCTGTCTCTGGCCCTGCCCCTCTTCCCGGCTTCTTTTCCGGCTTCGCCTCCAGTTCCAGCCCCGTCCTGTTCCGCCCCCACCCCTCCTCCTTCTCTTCCTATCAGGACCGTGTCTGGGCTCGCCGGTCCCGCCCTCTCCTCCTCCTATCGGAGCCGTCTTCTCGCAATCCAGTCCTGCCTCTCGCCTCAGCCTCCTCCTATTGGAGTCGTCTCCTCACTCATTGGTCCCGCCCTCTCCCGCCGCAGTTGCCTCCGCTGCTCCCCTCCGGGCCGGCGAGCGGCGCTGTGGCGCGAAGCTCGGGGCGGAGCCTGGGCGGGGGCTGAGGCCGCGGGCAGAGGGCGGAGGGCGCGGCGGCGGCAGCGGCGGCGTGAGCGGGCGGCCGGAGCGGCGGGAGCGGCGGCGGCGGAGGCGGAGGGGGGCACGGGCCGGAGGGACGTAGCCGGGGCCGTCGAGGCGGCGCCGTCATGTCCGACAGCGAGAAGCTTAACCTGGACTCCATCATCGGGCGACTCCTGGAAGGTACCGGGTGGGGGCTGGAGGTCGGGTTTGGGTGGGAAGGCTGGGGGGCTGCCGGAAGCGGGGCCAGGGCCTCGCCGGAAGTGCCGGCGGGGCGGGGAGCGGGGGCGCCCGGGACCACCGGAAGTGTCGGCGGGAGGGTGGGGGCGCCCGGGACCACCGGAAGTGTTGGCGGGGGTGGACGGGTTGGGGGGGTGCCCCCCCAGTGGAGCCGGGGCGGGCTCTGAGGCCTGTGTCCAGTGCAGGGCTCCCGACCTGGCAAGAACGTACAGCTGACGGAGAACGAGATCCGCGGCCTGTGCCTCAAGTCCCGGGAGATCTTCCTGAGCCAGCCCATCCTCCTGGAGCTCGAGGCGCCTCTCAAGATATGCGGTGAGCTCTCTGGGATCCCTGCCTTGACTCCATAGAGCCACCTCAGGGGGAGGATCCCTTATGGGGAAGTTGAAGCCACGGCCAGACACGACTTGAATCCAGGAACCCTTTGGGTACCCGGCCTGTGGGACCAGGAACTTGGCCACTACCTAGGCCTCAAAAGTAAAGAGTCCAAGGGAGCTTCCCATCCCTGTGGGCAGATGAGAGGGTGAAGCTCCTATAAGGCATTTGCTGCCTGGAACCTATGGAAGGAGCAGGGGGGAGGGGGCAGGGTTCCTCCAAGTACCAGGCTGGGGTGGCCTTGAGATAATGGGGAACAACTCTACCTCGAAGTAGTCTGGGGGTGGGAAGCAAACTAACTCTGTCTGGGGCCTTCTCCCCCATGCAGGGGACATCCACGGCCAGTACTATGACCTGCTCCGATTGTTCGAGTACGGGGGCTTTCCTCCTGAGAGCAACTACCTCTTCCTGGGGGACTACGTGGACAGGGGCAAACAGTCCTTGGAAACCATCTGCCTGCTGCTGGCCTACAAGATCAAGTACCCCGAGAACTTCTTCCTGCTCCGTGGCAACCACGAGTGTGCCAGCATCAACCGCATCTATGGCTTCTATGATGAGTGTGAGTGGGGGCTCCTGGGGGGCCAGCCTGGGACTTGGTCAGAGATCCAGGCCTCCTGACAACCTTCCTCCAGACCAGGGGTCAGTGTGGCCACGTCATCCGGCCTTGGCCTCCTCTGTCCCCTGCAGGTAAGAGACGCTACAACATAAAGCTCTGGAAGACCTTCACAGACTGCTTCAATTGCTTGCCCATTGCGGCCATTGTGGACGAGAAGATTTTCTGCTGCCATGGAGGTCAGGGGGTCTGAGGGGATTCTGACTGAGCTGGGAGGAGGGAGG
>NC_058135.1:291464294-291476348 GCF_016433145.1 Gracilinanus agilis | reverse complement strand
GGGCGGAGGGCGCGGCGGCGGCAGCGGCGGCGTGAGCGGGCGGCCGGAGCGGCGGGAGCGGCGGCGGCGGAGGCGGAGGGGGGCACGGGCCGGAGGGACGTAGCCGGGGCCGTCGAGGCGGCGCCGTCATGTCCGACAGCGAGAAGCTTAACCTGGACTCCATCATCGGGCGACTCCTGGAAGGTACCGGGTGGGGGCTGGAGGTCGGGTTTGGGTGGGAAGGCTGGGGGGCTGCCGGAAGCGGGGCCAGGGCCTCGCCGGAAGTGCCGGCGGGGCGGGGAGCGGGGGCGCCCGGGACCACCGGAAGTGTCGGCGGGAGGGTGGGGGCGCCCGGGACCACCGGAAGTGTTGGCGGGGGTGGACGGGTTGGGGGGGTGCCCCCCCAGTGGAGCCGGGGCGGGCTCTGAGGCCTGTGTCCAGTGCAGGGCTCCCGACCTGGCAAGAACGTACAGCTGACGGAGAACGAGATCCGCGGCCTGTGCCTCAAGTCCCGGGAGATCTTCCTGAGCCAGCCCATCCTCCTGGAGCTCGAGGCGCCTCTCAAGATATGCGGTGAGCTCTCTGGGATCCCTGCCTTGACTCCATAGAGCCACCTCAGGGGGAGGATCCCTTATGGGGAAGTTGAAGCCACGGCCAGACACGACTTGAATCCAGGAACCCTTTGGGTACCCGGCCTGTGGGACCAGGAACTTGGCCACTACCTAGGCCTCAAAAGTAAAGAGTCCAAGGGAGCTTCCCATCCCTGTGGGCAGATGAGAGGGTGAAGCTCCTATAAGGCATTTGCTGCCTGGAACCTATGGAAGGAGCAGGGGGGAGGGGGCAGGGTTCCTCCAAGTACCAGGCTGGGGTGGCCTTGAGATAATGGGGAACAACTCTACCTCGAAGTAGTCTGGGGGTGGGAAGCAAACTAACTCTGTCTGGGGCCTTCTCCCCCATGCAGGGGACATCCACGGCCAGTACTATGACCTGCTCCGATTGTTCGAGTACGGGGGCTTTCCTCCTGAGAGCAACTACCTCTTCCTGGGGGACTACGTGGACAGGGGCAAACAGTCCTTGGAAACCATCTGCCTGCTGCTGGCCTACAAGATCAAGTACCCCGAGAACTTCTTCCTGCTCCGTGGCAACCACGAGTGTGCCAGCATCAACCGCATCTATGGCTTCTATGATGAGTGTGAGTGGGGGCTCCTGGGGGGCCAGCCTGGGACTTGGTCAGAGATCCAGGCCTCCTGACAACCTTCCTCCAGACCAGGGGTCAGTGTGGCCACGTCATCCGGCCTTGGCCTCCTCTGTCCCCTGCAGGTAAGAGACGCTACAACATAAAGCTCTGGAAGACCTTCACAGACTGCTTCAATTGCTTGCCCATTGCGGCCATTGTGGACGAGAAGATTTTCTGCTGCCATGGAGGTCAGGGGGTCTGAGGGGATTCTGACTGAGCTGGGAGGAGGGAGGTGCCTGCTCTGGCTGCAGGAGGCTCAGAGAAGGCACCTTCCTGCCCCCCAGGACTGTCCCCAGACCTGCAGTCCATGGAGCAGATCAGGCGCATCATGAGGCCCACAGACGTGCCAGACCAAGGGCTGCTGTGTGATCTCCTATGGTCAGACCCTGATAAAGATGTCCAAGGCTGGGGCGAGAACGACCGCGGTGTCTCCTTTACTTTTGGGGCCGAGGTCGTGGCCAAGTTTCTGCACAAGCATGATCTGGACCTCATCTGCCGGGCACACCAGGTGTGTGTGTGGGAAGGGTAGTGGGGCCAGGCGGACTTGGCACGGGGTGGCATGGTGCTGACCAGGCTTTGCTCTGTCCCAGGTGGTGGAGGACGGCTATGAATTCTTTGCCAAGCGACAGTTGGTGACCCTCTTCTCTGCCCCCAACTATTGTGGCGAGTTTGACAATGCTGGTGCCATGATGAGTGTGGATGAAACTCTCATGTGCTCTTTCCAGGTGGGTGAGCCCAGGGCTCAAAGGGCATGGGGATGGGAGCTTTTGGGCACACACTGGGGACAGACCCTCTGACCAGCCCCATCTTTTCTGCAGATCCTTAAACCAGCCGACAAGAACAAAGGCAAATACGGGCAATTCAGTGGCCTCAACTCTGGTGGCCGCCCTATCACCCCACCCCGCAACTCTGCCAAAGCCAAGAAATAGCCCTCCCTGGGCTTCCCTGGGGACAACTGATTGTACAGAAATCCTGGCTCCTCTTGGGGCCTCAGATGCCCACAAGGGCTTCTAGTTGCAGGGAGCACCAAACCTCGGTGTCATTTTCTTTTATAAACAAAATCAGATAGTCTAATCCCCTTTATCCCCAGCCTGTTCTCCCCCACTCCCCCCACTCTCTGAGCTGGATCCTGGGTGGGGGGAGGTGGGAATAGAAGAGGGCAGCCCCTTTAGAGCAGGGAAGAAAGCTTGAGTCCTGCCTGGGCTCAGCTACCCTGCCTCAGGCAGAGGGGTTGTGGGGACATCAGGTTTTGTCCCCTTATTTGGTCTTTTTTGAATAAATGTCAAAGCTGGATTCTCACTAGCCCCTGAGCAGCCTGCGCTTTGTCCAGGAATGACACATGCTCCTTTGGGCTTAGAAGTCTTTATTGAGGGAGAAGGTGCTGCCTTCTCAGAAGGCTTCATGGGCATTGAAGGGGGAGGGAGCAAGACCTCCAGCCCACTAGAGAATTTGACCATGTGGCGCTGAGGCCCAAGGGCTGTTTGTCTACCCTCTCCAGCCCTAAGACAGGGGCAGCCATTCTTTCACAGATGCACCAAGATTATGCCCCCCCACCCCCACCCCCCAGCTTCATTTGGGCCTTTCCTGGCACAAACAACCAGGCAGGTGAAAGTCTTGAACTTGAGGTTCCTCCCGAGAAGCACGATTCAGCCCTCTCCCTCACTGTCTTCTGCCAGTACTGGGTTGGGCTCAGAAGGAGACTCTGTTGGGGCCAACACTGAGCCAAAGAATAGGGAACGGAACTGGGAAGGGAGAGAAAGAATTAAGCATGGGTCCTGGCCCTGAGCTGGGCAGCAGGTGACCTAGTGGAAGACCCTCAGCCCCCCAGAGGGAGTAGATAAGGGGACTGACCACTTGCTCACCTTTTTTAGAGGAGGGGTCCCAGGCACCACATTGGGCTCTGCCTCGTCCTCTGACACAGGGGAAGGGGTCCTAGGGGTGACTTCTGCCCCTTCACACACAGTTGTTTCCATGGCGATCATATAAGAGTCAATATCATCATTTGCAAAGTCGTCCAGGTGAGTAGTGCTAAGGGATAAAGGCCCAGAGCTAGGGATGGGGTGTGGGCACTTGGCACAACTCAACCAGCTGGGCCAGCCTTGTTTGTGCAGCAGAGGGAAAGGTCCTTTCAGCCCAGCCCCTCTCCCCACAAGGGGAAGATACAGAGGGCAGAAGGCCCAGGCCACTAGACTGTCCTGTCTCCCACAGACTTTACAAGATCAGTCTGAAAACTGGTATAAATAGCCCACAGGGAGCTGGGGGAGGCTGGCCCTGCCATCAATGGGCAGAGGGAGAAACTGGACCAGGTCACAACAGGCAGAAGACAACATGCTCATGGAAAAGGGAGAGATGCCAAGGAGAGCCACCTCACCTGTGAGTCCCCTGCCCAGGCTGACAAGGCTCCTGAGAACAGAGGTCAGGCTGAGACAGAGTAGCCAGAACAAAGTGACCATCCAGCAGCGAATCCTCGATGGTGAAGATGGCTGGCCTGGCGGGAGGGAGGAGAGCTACCCATGGACACTTGGCAAGAATAGGAGGGGATAATAGAAGTCCCTTCAGCTCTTACCCCCCGTATTCCATTGCCCTGTATGGGGGGGGGGGTCCCCATCCAAGCCCAGTTCCTGCCTGACAGGCTGTTGGGAAGAGCCCAAAATAAATACCTGCCAGGAACATCAAAGTGAATGTTGAGGAGAAGGTTAGCTGACTCTGCAAAGCTCAGGAGACCCTGAAAGACCAGAAATAGGTGTCAGAGGTGGTTTGGTGCAGGGAAGCAGCAGGGGCCATGGTGGGAGCAGGGTCTCACCCGGAACTCCTTGAGGCAGAAAGTGATGGAAGCGCCCTCCTGGGCCTGCAACTGCTGGAACTCATCTTCACTGAGGCTCATCTCTGTCATCATGGCTCTTGCAGCATCTTCAAGGAGGAAGCAGGGGCTCTAGTCAGCCACACCTTCCCCACCCCAATGAGCATAGCTGCTTCTGCTTCCCCTCCTGCTCCCCAACTCACCTGTATCCTCCTCCAGGTAGCTTCTGAAAACAACTCTGCGGCCCCTGCTCACTCCCAGGGTAACCTCTGACAGCGCTGGTGAGAAGGGCGACACTGCTTCCACCAACACCCTGTCCAGGGCACGTGCCACAGTAATGCTCAGCCTGGATGGCTCTGCTGACCACCCAAGATGGCCTTAAGTGGTCACTCCTCCCCTGGGTACCCCCAGAGCCACAAGAGGTCCCGGTAGGCCAGGGATCTGGGCACAACCAGTCCATTGCAACACCATAGTGGAAGTCATTTGTCTGGGTTGTTTGGAGGCCTAACCCTCATCTTCCCAGGGCATCTGGCAGCGTAGGATCCCTGCCCACCCACCCACCCCAGCAGAAGCTGCTTTGGACTCAGTAATGGTCATTTGGGAAGCTGAGACAGGCCCCGAAAGGGGTGCAGCTTGGGGGACTCCGAACCCTCCCCTGTCCCCAAGGCTCACCGGGCAGGGGCACGGAGCAGGTGCGGGCACACGGCTGGGTCGAAGACAGCCTGAAGGGATTCACACTCCTGGAAGGACAGGTTGTGGGTCTTGGTCACGCCTGGAGGCGGGGGCAGGAGATGAGAGGGATGTGGCAGGCTGGACACTGAGCCTCAGCCTGGCCTGGCCCCCTCCCGCCCCCAGACCGCACCGTGCTTGCAGTGGAGCTGGATGACCAAGCGGCTCTTCTCCGGGCTCAGCGAGATGCAGCAGCGCTCCACTGTCTTCTCTAGCGCTGCCAGAGAGCGGAATACAGACAGGAACGACTGACAGGGGGACACGGTGCGGCCATGAGCACGGTGGCGAGCGCGCCCCGCGCCCCCTGCACCGCCCCCCCCCCCCCCGCTCCGCCACGCCCCGCACCCCTACCTTCATGAGGACTTTGCAGCGCGGCGGCTGCCCCTGGGGCGGCCGGGCTGCCTGGTAGTGCTGGAAGAAAAGCGGCGCGAACAGGAAGCAGGCGAAGGCTGAGCGGGATGCATTCACGGTCCGAAGTGAGAGCTGAGGGCAGAGGTTAGGGGTCAGAGGTGAACGCGCCCCATCCACAGCCCTACCCCGCCCTCCGCCGTACGCCCCCTTACCCCGTCCTCCAGCGGCTCTAAGTACAGCTCGTCTCCGATGCGAGACAACGAATGAGCGGCCTTGCCTAGCACTGTGGAAGGGGGTGGGTGTCAGAGGGCAGAGGCCGTGACCTCCGACCGCGCCCCTAGCCCTTGCCCCGCACTTACCCCGCACGTTTCCCCCCGTCACGAGGCACTTCATGTCGCCCGGTCCGCCCTTCCCCCGCTTTTGCCTTCTCCGCCTCCAGCTCCCGGAGGTCCCGACGAGCCCGCAACCTGGACCGGGTCCCTTCCCGCGCGCTGGGCCTCGGCCCGGCCCCGGCCCGCCTCGCCCTCTCATTGGTTCCTGCGCCGCGGACGCAGGCGCCTCCATCACGTGACGGAGAAACTAACCTATTCACGTCGAGGGCATCGTCACATGACAGGAATCTGGGCAAACCCTCTAGTCACCTGACGAAGCACCGGGTTACCGCCGACTCCCTGTCACGTCACGTGACCCTGACCTAGGGCGTCGCGACGCCTCTTCCGTTCGGGGGTGCGGTACCAACGAGGGTCGGCCCCCAAATGGCGCGTGCGCAGATACTTCCTTCTTGACTGGCGCTTTATTTCTAAACTCGTTCAAATTCCAGATCCCTGTCGCTTGCCTGTCGTGCAAATGTACCAACCGAGGCTGCTAAGGCCTGGGGGCGGCCGTGATCCGGGCTCTCCTGTCTTCCAAAAAGTGGTTTTTCTCCCAAATGTTCTTGTTTATTATAACTTATTCTTCCTTGGGGCAGAGACGGTCTCGGTTTTGCTTCTGCACCCTCCCCCCAGCGCAGCGCCTCGCATGCAACTCGCTTATTAAGAAATGTTTGTGGAATGAAGGAATGAAGGAATGGGTGGATGGATGGATGGATGGATGGGTGGATGGATGGGTGGATGGATGGGTGGATGGATGGATGGACCTCGTGGGAGAGTTGCTTTTTTTCTTTTAATAATGCCATTTGCAGACCGGAGGGGGTGATGATTAATAAGTCCCATTGCCATCCCTCTATAGCAAGGCTGACCTCCCATTTCTCAGATGAGGGAGGGCTAGGCAGCTTCCTGGGGCGGGGGGAGAGGCTGGGAAGGGGATGCCCCTGGCGCATGACCTCTGCCCACGAGCTCACCTCGGGAACAGGTGGGATGGAAGGCTGGGAAGAGCCTCTGGGCCGCGGGCGGTGGAGGGGGGAGAGTGGCCGCTTGGGACACGTGGGTTCTTGGGCTCAGGATTAACCATGACCAGAGTGGAGCCAGTGGGTGACCTGCCCCAGGGCGCACAGTCTGCAGAGGGAACCCATGGTAGGACAAGGGGCAGGGGATCCCACCTCACCAGCCTTGGGGGAAGGTGGAGCCCCCTGAGTAGGGAGGGAGGAGACATTGTAACGGGATCCTGACTTACTCCGAGTAGGAGGGACCAGCCAAGAGCAAGCCATCCCCCTTTGGGTCAAGTAGAATCAATAACATTTATTGGACACCTTATCCGGCAGGTACCATGCAAAGGGATGCAAAAAAACCCACCCAAAACAGCCCATTCCTTTTTTTCCCAATAATCTTGGATTTTGTTCCCCAATTACATGTTAAAACAGTTTCCAAAGTTTGTTTTTTTAAACCCTCAGCCTTCCATCTTAGAATCAATACTGTGTATTGGCTCCAAGGCAGAAGAGAGGTAAGGGTGGGCCATGGGGGTCAAGGGACTTGTCCAGGGTCACCCAGCTGGGAAGTGTCTGAGGTCGAATTTGAACCCAGGACCTCCCGTCTCTAGGCCTGACTCTCCATCCACTGAGCCCCCCAGCTGCCCCCAGTTTCCAACATTTTAAAAAGAATTTTGAGTTCTGAATTCTTTCCCTCCTTCCCTCCCTCCTCAAGCAGTCTGATGTAGATTTGACATTTGTAATTATGTAATTCATTTTTCTATAGTAATCTTTTGTGGCAGGAAATTCAAACCAAAAACAACTAAGAAAGGGGCAGCTGGGTAGCTCAGTGGAGTGAGAGTCAGGCCTAGAGACAGGAGGTCCTGGGTTCAAACCCGGCCTCAGCCACTTCCCAGCTGTGTGACCCTGGGCAAGTCACTTGACCCCCATTGCCCACCCTTACCAATCTTCCACCTATGAGACAATACACCAAAGTACAAGGGTTTAAAAAACAAAACAAAACAAAAACAACTAAGAAAGAAAGTGAAAAAAGTTCTTTTGGTCTGGATCAGACTCCATCAGTTCTTTCTCCAGAAGCAGTTGGCATTTTTTATCAGAGGCTCTGGGGGTTATTTTTGCTGAGAAGATCCAAGTCATTCACAGTCGTTCATCGTACGGTATTGCTGCCACTATGTACCATGTTCTCCGGGTTCTCCTTACTTCACTCTGCTTCAGTTCCTGGGAGTCTTTCCAGGTTTTTCTGAGCTCCTCCTGCTCCTCATTTCTTACAGCACAAAAGTATTCCATGACGATGGTACAGGATAACTACTTGGTCATTCTCCAATGGATGGATTCACACACACACACACACACACACACACACACACTCTAGTTCTTTGCTCCCACAAAAAAGAGCTGCTTCAACCTTTTTGTACACTCAGATCTTTCCCTTTTCTCTCTCTTTGAGATACAAACCTAGTCATGGCATTACTGGGTCAAAGGGTTGTACTGTTTTACAGCCCTTTGGGCACAGGCCCAAATGACTCTCCAGAATGGTGGCGTCCGTTCACAGCTCCCCAAACAGTGCATTAGTGTCTCCACTTTCTCACACGTCCTCCAAGTTTTCTCATTTTCCTTTTCTGTCCGAATAGCTAATCTGATGGTGGTGGGGTGGTCCCTCAGAGCTGTTTTCTTTTGCATTTCTCGAATTAATTGTGATTTAGAGCATTTTTTCCACATGACTATAGAGAGCTCTAAAAACAACTTGTTCTTTGGTCTACCGGGGGGAGACAACATCCAAACAAAGGAGGCGGATGTTTTGCTTGATAATCCATGTATAACCCAGTGGAATTGCTTGTCAACTCTGGGAGGGGGGAAGAAAGAGGGGAGAGAGACAACAAGAATCATGTAACCGTGGGAAACTTAGGTGGAAATTTGTTATTAAAAATAAGTGGGGGGCAGCTGGGTAGCTCAGTGGATGGAGAGCCAGGCCTAGAAATGGGAGGTCCTGGGTTCAAATCTGGCCTCAGACCCTTCCCAGCTGGGTGACCCTGGGCAAGTCACTTGACCCCCATGGCTCACCCTTACCACTCTTCTGCCTTGGAGCCAATACACAGAAGTCAAGGGTTAAAATAAATAAATAAATAGATTTAATGTAACTGGGGGCAGCTGGGTGGCTCAGTGGATGGAGAGCCAGGCCTAGAGACGGGAGGTCCTGGGTTCAAACCCGACCTCAGCCACTTCCCAGCTGTGTGACCCTGGGCAAGTCACTTGACCCCCATGGCTCACTCTTACCACTCTTCTGCCTTGGAGCCAATGCACAGTATTGACTCCAAGAAGGAAGGTGAGGGGTAAAAATAAACAAACAAATAAATAAGTGAAGACTTTTTTTTTTTAACCCTTGTACTTCGGTGTATTGTCTCATAGGTGGAAGAGTGGTAAGGGTGGGCCATGGGGGTCAAGTGACTTGCCCAGGGTCACCCAGCTGGGAAGTGGCTGAGGCCGGGTTTGAACCCAGGACCTCCTGACTCTAGGCCTGACTCTCACTCCACTGAGCTACCCAGCTGCCCCCCATTTTTAAAAATCAGAGATGGATAGGAGAAGAGAGAAGATGGAGGAGGGCTGGGAAAGGCTACTTGGAGGAGGTGGGGGTTTATGGACTACCTCAAGGAAGCCAGGAGTCAGAGATGGGGAAGGGAGGCAAAAGATGGAGAACCTTTTAGACCAGGCAGGAGGCCAGTGCCACTTCAGGGAGTGAGGTGTAAGAAGACTGGAAAGGGGGAGGGGGCTAGGTATGTGGGGCTTTGGAAGCACCAGGTAGAGCCTTTCATATTGGTGCCGCTGGGTTGGTTGAGCAGAGGTTAGGGTGCTGTGGTCAGACGTGGGCCTTTGGACAAGCTGATTAGAGGATGGACTGGGGCCAAGCTGCCCTTCTTCCTGTTCCTCACCCAGAACTCCATTTCCTGTCTACCTGCCTTTGACCCCCATGCCTGAAAGTGTCTTTCCTTCACTTAGACTCTGGTTTCCTTCCAGGCTTACCTCAAGGGCTACTTTCTGCAGAAGCTTTCCCTGATCTCCCCAGCTGCCAGTGTCTACCGCACCCCAAAATTATCTTATATCTGTTTTGCAGGCCCTAATGGAAGGGTGGGGCAGCTGGGTGCTGCCAAGCCTGAGTCAGGAAGACTCATCTTCCTGAGTTCAAATCAGATGTCAGACACTTACTGGGATTGTGACCCTGGGCAAGTCACTTAACCCCTCAGCTTCCTCGTCTATAAAACGAGTGGGGGAAGAAACGGCCAACCGCTCCAGCGTCTTTGCCAGGAATACCCCAAATGGGGTCAGGAAGGGTCAGACATGAAAGAGCCCAGCATCCCTCCGCCACGACTGAAGTGGAGACAGGAGAGCCTGTCACTGCCCAGGGCAGGGTCCACTGAGCTGGCACTATCCAGTGCGGACTTGCCCAGTCCTGCATAGAAGCAGAGGGACCCCTCCAGGCCCCAATCTACAGGGAGTCTGTCCATTACTGTGCTCACTCCTGAAAAGACAGGAAGACCCTTCCGTTCTGCAGCTGTGAGTTGCCTTAACCATCTCTTTACCATTGTGTTTTGTCTGTGATCGCTTGTCCCCCTTCCCATAAGATTTTTTTTTTAAACCCTTCCCTTCTGTCTTGGAGCCAGTACTATGTATTGGCTCCTTGGTGAAAGAGTGGTCAGGGTGGGCCATGGGGGTCAAGTGACTTGCCCAGGGTCACCCAGCTGGGACGTGTCTGAGGCTGGATTTGAACCCAGGACCTCCCGTCTCTAGGCCTGGCTCTCCATCCACTGAGCTGCCCCCTTCCCATAAAATTTTGTAGGAAGCACACCAGTGGGGGCTCATGAACCACAGTATTCATCATCCTCTAGAGCCAATGAGAAAAAAAAGTGAGAAGAAAGGAGTCTAATAGTAGTAATTCTCAAAACATACTACAGTGTGGTAATCATCAAAATTTTCTAGTCCTTGGGCAGCTAGGTGGCTTAGTGGATAGAGAGCCAGGCCCGGAGATGGGAAGTCCTGGGTTCAAATCCGGCCTCAAAGATTTCCTGGCTTTGTAACCCTAGGCAAGTCACTTAATCCCCATGGCCTAGCCATTACAGCTCTTTGGCCTTAGAATTTTGCTTAGTATTAATTCTAAGATAGAAGTTAAGGGTTTTTAAAAGTAGCTGGTCCTAAGTAAGAAATAGAGAAGTTAATCAATGGACTGGGCTAAGTACACCACATATAGAAGCCAATGAGCACCCACAGATCCCAGCTACAGGGGCAAGAACTCACTATGGGTTTTTTAACCCTTACTTTCTATCTTAGAACCATACTGTGCATTGGTTCCAAGGCAGAAGAGTAGTAAGGGCAAGGCGATGGAGGTTAAGTGACTTACCCAGGGCCACATAGCTAAAAGTATCTGAGGTCACATTCGAACCCAAGACCTTTCCTCTCTAGGCCTGGCTTGCAAATCACTGAGCCACTTGGCTGCTTCCAATAACTCGATATTACATAAAATCTGTTGGGAAAACTGGAAGGTAGTTTGGCAGAAATCAGGTATAGACTAACATCTCACACCATACACTAAGATAAGCCCCAAATGAGTATATAATGTAGACATAAAAGGTGACATCATGTTAGAGGCAAATCAGAGGAGCACAGCAGAAACGACCTTTCAGATCCATGGCTAGAAGAAGAGCCCATGGTCAAACAACAGACAGGAAGGGTCACCGGACACACAAAATGGATCGTTCTGATTCTGCCCAAACACAACCAACAGTCTTTTCAGCAAGTTTCTCTGATAAAGGTCTCATCTCTAAGATCCAGAGGGAAAGGAGGCCAGCTTAGGACAAAAAGAACATTTCCAACTTGATAGTCAAAGGGCCTGAACAAGTACTTTTCAGAAAAAGAACCCGAGCCAGCAATAAGTAGCCAGTTGAAATAAGGCTCTAAGTCACTACTATACGGAGGAGAGATGCAAAAGAGGCACCACCTCAGACCTATCAGTTTGGCGAAGTTGACCAAAAAAGGAAGATGACAAATGCTGGAGAGGCAGCAGGAAAGCAAGAACTTTAATGCACTCTGGGTAGAGCCAATCAGTCCAGAAAGAAAATTGGAACTCTGCCCGCGAGCTACAAACTAGGCCGCCCTCTGACCTAGCCGTGCCGCTACGAGGCCTAAAAGATCAGAGACGGAGGTGAAGGACCCACACGCCGAGAATCTTTGTAGCGGCTCTTTTTGTGGTAGTGAAGAAGTGGAACATGAGAAGGCGCAGCAGCTGGGGGATGGCTGAGCAAGCTGCAGCCTCTGGTGGTGATGGATGGACCACTATTGGGCTGTAAGAAGTGATGGAGGGAATGGCTTCCGAGAAACCGGGGAAGCCTTGTATGAACTGATGCAGAGAAAAGCAAGTGGACCAAGGAGAACAATCATACAGGAGCAACAATACTGCGAAGATAATCAACTCTGAAACTTTAAGAACTCTCTGATCAATACAAAGACCCACCAGCCTGCCTCCAAAGAGAGAGCTGGTGGCTTCCAAATGCAATTAAATCCCATTTTCTTCTTCCTTCCTTCCTTCCTTCCTTCCTTCCTTCCTTC
>NC_058135.1:291443575-291459645 GCF_016433145.1 Gracilinanus agilis | reverse complement strand
TCAGATACTTCCCAGCTGTGTGACCCTGGGCAAGTCACTTGACCCCCATTGCCTACCCTTACCAATCTTCCACCTATAAGTCAATACACAGAAGTTAAGGGTTTAAAATTAAAAAAAAAATACAGATTAAATTGCCTACCATCTCTGAAAGGGGGGAAGGAAGGGAGGGAGGGAGGGAGACAACTTGGATCTTATAATTTTGGAAAACGTATGTTGTTACATATAATTGAGAAAATAAAATGTTTGATTAAAAAAAAGACGAGTCACCCACTGAATTCCTCCTAGAACCGAAGGAAGCAGTCAGCCCCGCTGGAGAAGCAGCCTGCCAGTGTGAGTGCCAGTTGGGAGAGTGAGCCAACAGAGGGTGCCACACGATGCATGGGCTTTTCTATTGCTTTTTGTCTTTGCATCCTTAGCACCTAGTATAGTATCTGGCATAGGCCAGGAAGAGATGGCGACTTCAGAATTGAAAATCATGTGGATGATGGAGCTTGGAATGATGGCGAGTCCTAAGGTGAGAGCCCTCCTTCAGGTCACCCAAGGCCAGCCCTTCCTGACCCCCTCCTCACCTCTCAGAGAAAGCAAAGGCATCCTGTAAACTGAATCTCCAAAGTGGCGCCCTTAGAGATCCCTCCAGAAAGACCGGCCCTAAGGGGATCCGATGTGGAGGTGACCAGAAGAACTCTCATTCATGGACTCTGCCTGGCCTCAGCTGAGTCACCACCCCCGGGCCCAGAATGGTCTGGGAAACCCAACAAAGGGGACTTTTAAATGGGTGCTGATGTTGCCCTCCCGCCTTCTGCTTGCCCCAGCGCCCCCTGCTCCCTGGGGCTTCCCGCACAGCCCCTGGGCACCCTGTTCTGGGAATGGCCCTCGCCTGGCATTGCTGATGAGTGATCTGAGAAGCTTGCTCACCAGGGGGTGTTTTTCCTTTGGTCACAGCAACTCACAATGACTATCATTGGATCTTTGGACGGACTGCCATTGACCTGAGCAGAGAGAGGAACATTGATCTGGGAGAGAAGAGCATTCATCCCATGCTGAGCCCACAACGAATGGCATATCACGGATGCATCGTGGCCTTGGAAAGTCCCTGGATGTCCATTTAAGCCAATTGCCATTTGTCACGAACTCTCCCCGCTGTGTCCAAGTTCCTTCCTTTCTCTTTGTCAAGAGAAAAGGTTGCCCCGGTGCTAGATAAGGTTCTCCTCCCCAGCCGTGACGTGTGATATGGTGAACCTACGGCACGTGTGCCAGAGGGAGCTGCCCCCCTCCCCCCTCCACCATACCTGAGGATATTTTTCACTTCACCTGCCCCTTTGTCCAGCTGCCCAGTGGGAGCTTCCTCCCTCCCGTCTGATAAGGGGGAGGCTCACATGTGGTGGGAGGGTTTCTGTTTGGGCATTCAGTCTCTAAAAGTTTCACCATCACCGTTCTAGGGTTTTTTTTTCCACTTTTAACATTCCATCCCCAGATCTGAGGATTGGAAGGGACCTCCGCAGTGACCAACCTCACCCCAAATGACACGGTCAGGGGCATGCTCACTAATCTTTAGTAACTACCTTTCTAAAAAGGTCAGACACACTTTTCAGTTGAATTTGCATTAGTAACATTTTCTCCATCACTTTCTTGGTTCTAGGAATCGATAAAACAGTCCAAACTGAGCCCTGGTCCGTAGCGTTGGCCCATTTCTGGGGTGCGAATGCTCACATTTAAAATGTACTGTTTAGCCCAAGAGCCAGCCTCTGCCTGAAGGCCTCCAAAGAGGAAGAACCCCCCCCCCCCAAGGTAGCTCATTCCACCCTTCAGAAAATGTTTTCAGCTGCTAGAAATCAGGGCTTCGCTTATTGTTCGCTGACTCTAGCCACTTAATCAAGTGGTGGAGAAAATGTTAGTAATGCAGACTAAACGTCACCGAATGTCCACGGTTTGGGGCCAGTGTTTTCAGCTCCTCCATAATGGTGTTATCAACGCCGATGGAGCCCCCAACTGCCCTCCCCAGGCCCTAGTATTGGGAGTGTCCTGGTTAACTGCTCCAAGGGGCTGCGGCGTGCACACGGCAACCACCAGAAAGCTGTAGAACAAGCGGGGAGGAAGGTGCCCGCCTCCTGGGTCGAGTCTAGGAAGGGGAGCCGGAAACTCTCTTCTCCTTCACCAAAAACAAACGACGGCACATCCTGGGCAGCTCCAGAGCATTTACAAAGCCAAATGCAGGGCGCAGTGAGGGGGCTCAGTGGATTGAAAGCTGGGCCTAGAGACAGGAGGTTCTGGGTTCTGGGTTCCAATCTGGCCTCAGACACTTCCTGGCTCTGTGTGGCTCTGTGACTGCCCGCCCCTCCCCACCAATGCGCAGTGTATTCTAAGACCGAAGGTAAAGAGTTAAAAAAAAAAAAAGCAAACTCTGAGGCCACTGAGCCAAGGTCACCCAGCAACTCTGGCAGGAAGGGCTTCCTGAAGGCTCCAGTCTAGATGAGCTTCATTGGCTCTTCCTCTATTGCTCCCATTTCTGCCTCCTGGGGCCGAGCAGAACAAGTCTGATCCCTCTCGCATGCCTATGGCCAGCCGTCTTCCTTCTCCTCCATCCCTACTTGGTTCACCCAGGCTGTGTGGCACAGATTCGAGGCCCTTCACCATCCGGGTGCCCTCGCTGGATAGCCTCCGCCTTCTCTGTCAGCCTCCCTCTCAAACCAGGATCCCCAGAACTGAACACGACCCCCAACACATGGGCCTTTTCTTTTTCATTAAAAACATTTACTTTCCGCCTAAGAATCAATACTGTGTATTGGCTCCAAGGCAGAAGAGTGGTAAGGGCTAGGCAATGGGGGTCAAGTGACTTGCCCAGGGTCACCCAGCTGGGAAGTGTCTGAGGCCGGGTTTGAACCCAGGACCTCCCATCTCTGGGCCTGGCTCTCCATCCACTGAGCTACCCAGCTGCCCCCCATGTGGTCCTTTTCAATTGCAAGATGGTGCTAGCTTTTCGGTCCCTGCTCCAGGCTGCTCCGAGGTGCATTAAAAGCCATTTTTCTACGCACTGATCGGCTTCACTTTGCCCCCCAACACGCCCAGATCAGGCCCTCGTAAGGCTGGCATTTACCCCTTTGGGGTTTCGTCTGATTACATTTAGCTCTTTGTTCTGGCCCGTCTGGGTTGTCCGATGTGTCTGCGAAGGCCCCTCCCAGATGTGACAATCTGTTGTTGTGCGATTTTAGACCGTCCTGAGGCAGGTCACGCCAATGGGAGGGACTCCGTGCTCTGGAGAGTCGGGGGCTGCAGCGTGATGGTGGCAGGGCGTCATGGGGGGAAGGACTGGCCCAAGAAGGGCCATCCTGCTCCGTTTAGAAAGGCGCCCCTGCTGGGTCGGGGGGGGGGGCCTGGCCGAAGAGGGGGCGTCGAAACCTGGCTCGCCAGTGCTTAGGGGGGCCTCCTTGGAGCTGGAAAGAGGTAAGCTTAGGACAAATTAAAGGCAGCTCCACTTCCCCCAGTGGGGGAGGAAACTGATGGAACTCATTATCCTAAGATGTGGTCCAGGCTGGAAATAGAAATCGTTTCACAAAAGGTTTAGATAAATCCATGGATGACAGCCCCATTAATGAGGGAGTGAGGGAACCATGAGGTTTGGGGCCCACACCTCCCAGGGGAGGGCAACCTTGGCCTCCCCCACGCTGGCCTTGGTGCCACCCTCAGAGAAAGGCTCCAGAACCATTCGGTTCCTCCAGCTTTCTGTGCCAATAAAGCTCTTGGCGGCTCGTGAGCCTGCTGGATGCTGTGGGGGAAGCAGGACAGCGAGATCCTCTCCGTCTTACAGATCATGAAAGCGAGGTTCTGAGAGAGGACGGGCCTCGCGGGGGGAGGGGGGTCCCCATCCTACGGCAGATTCCAGGCTTTCCGCTCCCGTGTCCAGACGCCACTGGCACGGCGTCCTCAGAAGGAAGTGGGCAAACAAGGGAAACATCTGGGGCGCTTCAGAGCGCTGAAAACATCTCCTCCGGAAGGTACACGTGAGCCACGCCAACCCCGAGCCTTGGGGATGCGAGGACTAGTGGTATCCTGCCTTTCTAGAAGAGGAACCCGGCTCAGAAAAGAGGAGCGTCGGAGGCAGAAGCCGGGCTCCTCGTGCCCTCGAGCCGGCCGGGGCTCCAGGGACGACTCTGTCTCTCCACGTTTACCCCCAGTTCTGGAAGCACAAAGAGGGAGTTTTGGGGTGGGGGGGAGACGGGCTGGGGCTACCCCCTCCAGGCCCAGAAGAGGGCGCTCGAGAGACGCCGTGGCTCCTTCCAAGTCTCAGAGTTTGGTGCCCAGAGCCAGCATCCATCCCAGCCACTGAGGAGGAAGGCGCAGCCTCCCAGCCAGGCGAAGTCATCTTGGGATTGATGACGGGCCCCCACCCTGGGTAAAAGGACGAAATCGCTCAGGCCTGTTTGTTCATCGCTTCCTTCCTTCATTCCAGGACGACCTCCGAGGCACCCCTCGGCCCCAACGGCCCAGGCAAACAGGAGCTGTAGGGAGCGAGCTTGGCAACCAAGGGGGGAGTCTTGAGACGCTGAGGGGATCAGACTAGCTCCTCTCTAAGGCCCTGCCAACTCACAAGTCCTGGGGATCTCCGAACCCCTCAGGGGACCCTCTCCTGCCAGGTTCCCTGCCCAAGAGGCTCCTCTCACCCGAGCTCAGATCCTGATGCGAATCAGGACGGAGAACGAGGGGAGGTTTAGGGGGCCCCCCTCCCACTCAGAGGAGCCAGCCCAGAGCAGAAGCCGGGTGCAACGGGGATCCCCTTCTCTCCAGGCCGGTTGGCCTCCACCCTGTCTCTCGGGTCCCCCTTCCCCTAGCACCCTGGCTCCAGCCCTGTGGCTACAGGAGCTCTCCCCGATGCTCCCACCCTTAGGGAACTCGCCCTCCAGACTCCTCCATGCTTGTCTTCCTCCCATCTGGTGCGTCTGGAAGGGGCATCAAATATATCCCACGATTCCACAAGCCGCTCAAGGCCCGGGACCATGTTGTCTCCCTTGTAGCTGAGCCTTGGGTGGGTTCTCACTAGAGAGCCATCGATGGGTCCTTTTTCGGTCTCTTCCGCCCTTTCACCCCCCGGAAGGCCGTGGCTGTCCCCTGGAGCCCCCTTCCTGGGCCCCCAGCCCCTAGGGAGGCCCAGGCAATCTGCAGGTTGGCAAGAAAGGCCTGGGGAGGGAGGGAAGGCGGAGAGGATCGGGTGGCAGCTGGTGACTCAGCACTTGAGGAGAGAGGCGCCCCCCCACCAGGGGAGACCGAGTCATGAGGCCTGGGGGGCAGGCTGGCTGGGCAGAGGAGAAGGGAGCTGGCCCCGGCACAGGTGGCGGGGGAAGCGGGGTGTTCCTGCATTCCTGATGCGGGACCCACACGCCCAAAGAGATGGAGCCCAAGAGGGAAGGCAAAGGGAGAGGAGGGAGTCTCCCGTGTCGGATTCTTTTGCTAAGCTGGGGAGAGGTCGGGGAGGGCCTGGGTTGGTCCAGGTGTTTGTGTCAGGGCCAGGGGGGACACGGGGCAGGGCCAGGCAGGGCAGAAGGTGAGGTAAGCAGAGGCCCTGCCGCCTGCCCCCTGGGGTTTCCGGTGACATCACAGTCAGCCCAGGGCAAGGCAGGGCTGGCAGCCCTCGACTCCTGGCTCCTTCCCTCCTTGGGAAAAGGGAAAGTGTGGCAGGGCTGGCAGCCGCAGGAGCACATTCCTGATGGGTTTCCTTCCCCTCCCAGGCTCCCCACCCTCCTGCCCTCAGCCGCCTCAGTCGCTGCCGGCACGCCACCACAAATGCCAGCAGAGTCTCATGGGCTGGAGCCTCCAGGGAGCGAGAATGTCAGCTGGGGGTGGGGTAGCTCTGGGAGCACCCGGGCAGCGGCCTTTCTAGGGTCTGCAGAGTTTGTGCCCCGAGAACTCGGACCCTACTTTGAGATATAACCTCCCAGGCCAGGCCTAGGGTTCAAACGTGGCCTAGACAACTTCCTAGCTGTATGACCCTGGACAAGTCACTTAACCTCCATGGTTTAGCCCTGACTTCCCTTCTGTCTTGGAACCAATGCACAGTAAGACAGAAGGGAGAGAGAACTGTCTCACCCACACTGTTGTCCTGGAAACCCAGCCTCCTAGGGATGGACAAGGCCTTGCTGCCCCCTCCCCGGGGGGCCAAGGAGAGCCTCTCCTGAACCCTCCTCGCAGCCCCGGGGAACTGAGCCCTGATTGTCACTGGGAGGACAAGGAGCGCCCCCAGCTTCCTCCTGGGGCTCCGAACTCCCGCCCTGGCCTCCCCGTGGTAGGGCAGGTGGTCATTAGCTCCTCCAGATCTTACTGTAACCCCTGCCGCACCTCAGGCTCTCGGAGGGTCACTGCAGGACAGCCAGGCCCGGGGCACGGCTCTGGGAGGGCAGAGCCGGTTCCAAAGGGCCGGCACTGGTCGAGGGGGAGGCGGGAGTGGACTTGGCTATTCAGAAGATGCCCCGTGCTCGAGGGAGGAGATGTGGAACTTCAGGGCAGGGTAGGAGAAGCCTGATGGAGAGCCTGGGAGTAGAGATGAGTGGGCGAAGGGTCAGAGTCCACAGGGTGCTCAGACAGGGCTACAGATCACACTTGGGCAAAAGGGGGAAGGATGGCAGATAGCAGGAGGCGGCTGGGGGGGCTCAGTGGCTAAAGCACCAGATCTGGAGTTGGGAGGACCCGGGTTCAAATCTTGCCTCAGACACTTCCTAGATGTGTGATCCCTGGACAAGTCATTTAACCTCTAATGGCATAGCCATTGCCCTTCTATTTTAGAGTTGTTAGAAAATAAGAGAGACAGAGACAGAGACAGAGACAGAGACAGAAAGACAGAAAGACAGAGAGGGACACACACACGCACACAGTGACAGAGACAGAGAGAGACAGAGGCAGAGAGAGAAAGAGAGAGAGAGAAAGAGAGAGACAGACAGAGAGAGAGTCTGCCATAGAGAACTTAATTTTTATCAGGACATGTGCTGGATCTCTCCTTCCTCTTTACTCCCCCCCCCCCTTCCCCTTCCCCTTCCTCTCCTTCCTCTCTCTCTCCCTCCCTCCTCTCTCTCTCTCTTTCTCTTTCTCTCTCCCTCTCTGTCTCTCTGTCTCTCTCTCTCCCTCTCTGTCTCTCTGTCTCTGTCTCTGTCTCTCTCTCTCTCTCTCTCTCTCTCTCTCTCTCCTTTTCTTTCTTCCTCTCCCTCTTCTCTCTGCCTCTCTCTTCACTCTCCCCTCTCCCTGTCTCTATTTCTCTCCCTCTCTCCACCCCAAACAAGGGAACTGATCGTTCCTCATCTTGCCTTAATGCTCATTTCATCCTTCGAAGGGGCATTTCCTCACTCCAAATCTGATTCTCGCCAAGGAGGAAGAATTCGTTCTCGGTCAGAAATGATGGAAACCTTTGGAGGAGGAGAGGAAACCTGAGCGTGGGCTGACATGAATTGGGTGCCCTAGGTTATGGGAGAGAGACTTCCAAGGCCTCGGAGAAGGGTAGGGAGGATCCCACGGTCTAAAGTTCTACGTGGGAAGTTAGCCAAGGAGGAATGGAAAGCTCCCAACAATGAAATTCTCGAGACACAAAGGGAAAGTTCTGAGGAGGAAAGGAAATTGTGTGTAGTCTGAGGTGGCTAATCAGGAAACTCCCTAACCCTCTTAGATTGCTAACAGCCTTACATGACAGATGGGAGCAAGAGAAGGTGCCTAGAGATCACTCCATTGTGGCACAAGCTGGAAAGAACCCCCTCAGAAGGGCTGAAGTGGACAGGAGGCTTCTGGGAAGAGTGAAGACTGATTCAAAAGTGGGCTGGGGTGGGGCAGCTGGGTAGCTCAGTGGATTGAGAGTCAAGCCTAGAGAAAGGAGGTCCTGGGTTCAAATCAGGCCTCAGACACTTCCCAGCTGTGTGACCCTGGGCAAGTCACTTGACCCCCATGGCCCACCCTGACCACTCTTCCACCAAGGAGCCAATACACAGAAGTTAAGGGTTAAAAAAAAAAGTGGGCTGGGGTTGTAGAGAAACTCAGGAAGGGAAAGCTCAGGTGTGATGGGGAGATGACAGCCAGCAGAGGGGCTCATCCATCATTTGTTCACCTCCTGTTTTCTCTACCAAGAAGAATGATCTTTGTCCTAGGGAGGAAGGAACAAAAATGGCTAATAGAGCCTGAAGAGGCAGGATGGATAAGAGGCCAGTAAGAGAGTCCCTTCATGTACATCCACCAGGAGATGAGACCCCTGTGCCCAGGGCAGCAATCTCTGAAAGCCAGTTGGTCCAGTTGTCTTCTGCCTTGATCGGAGCACACCTAAAGGCCTGAGTTCCACTCTAGTTCGAACCATTATCTTGGGAGTAATGTTGATCTGTTGGGGAGTTTTCAGGCACCAGCAGCCAGGTAGGGAAAGAGCCTGGAGATTATGCCACACAAACATGGCCTGCAAAAAAAGGAGAACATCTAGCCTGGAGAAAAGAAGACGGGCGCGGGGTTAGACTTGTTCTGCTGGGCCCTAGAGGTCAGAGCTAGGAGAAATAGTACAAAAAGATAGATATGGGCCCAAGGTAAGGAAAACAGAGCTATCCCAAAGTCCAGGGGGCTGTTGTCACAGGAGGTTCCCCTACAATGGAGCCTGGATGACCATTTAGAAATGTAATAGATGTGCTCAAAGGAATAAAGAACTGGAGGAATTCCATGTGAACTGGAATGACCTCCAGGAATTGATGCAGAGTGAAAGGAGCAGAACCAGGAGAACATTGTACACAAAGACTGATATACTATGGTAAAATCGAATGTAACAGACTTCTCTACTAGCAGCCACGCAATGATCCAGAGCAAGGCTGAGGGACTTCTGAGAAAGAAAACTAGCCACATTCAGAGGAAGAACTGGGGGAGGAGAAACACAGAAGGAAAACAACTGCTTGAACACATGGGCTGATGGGGATATTACTGGGGATATAGACACTAAACGATAACTCTAGCCCAACTATCAATACTATGGAATTAGGGCTTAATCAACAATACGTGTAAAACCCAGTGAAATTGTGCATCGGCTAAGAGGGTTTAGGGGGGTTTGGGGAAGAGAGAAAGAACATGAAATATATAACTATGTGAAAATATTCAAAATAAAAATGAAAATAAAAAAAGAAATTTAATAGAAAGAACATGAACTAAATAGAATAATATTATGGTGATGTAAGAAATGATATATGTGGATAAATGTCTCATTTCTCCAATATATAGAGAACAGAGTCAAATTTATAAAAACCCAAGTCATTCTCCAGTTGACAAATGGTCAAATGATATGAACAAGCAGTTTTCAGATGAGGAAATCAAAGACATCATGAAAAAATGTCCCAAATCCCTCTCTATTAGAGAAATGCACATTTCACCTCACATTGGCCAATATGACAGTAAAGGAAAATGATATATGTTGGAGAGGGTGTGGCAAAATGATTGGTGGATTTGTGAACTGATCCAACCATCATGGAGGGCAATTTGGAACTATGCCCAAAAGGCTATAAAATTATTCGTACCCTTTGATCCTGTAACACCACTACTGGGTCTATTTCCCAAAGAGATTTTTTTAAAAGTATGTATGTGGGGGGTGGGGAAGGGAAGATCTACTTGTACAAAAATATTGCTAGCTGCTCTTTTTATGGTGGCAAAGAATTGGAAACTAAAAGGATGGCCATCAGTTGGGGAATGGTTGAACACATTGCAGTACAGGATGGTGATGGAATACGATTGTGCTATAAGGAATGATGGCCTGGAGGAGTTCAGAAAAAGCTGGAAAGAGTTTCATGAACTGATGCAAAGTGAAACAGGCAGAACCAGGAGAACATTGTTCACAATAACAGCAACATTGTGTGATGATCGACTTAGTTACTCTCTGCCATACAATGATCCAGGACAATTCTGAAGGATTTAAGATGTAGAATGCTCTTCATCTCCAAAGAAATGTTGGAGTCAGATGCAGATCAAAGCAGATGGCCCTTCACATTAGTTTATGTTTTATTTGGGGGTTGGGGTTTTATCTGATTATTCCCTTACAATGATGACCAATATGGAAGAATGTTTGCATGATAATACATACATACATACATACATATATATGTATGTGTGTGTATGTATATATATATATATATATCCATCCCAGATCATATTGCTTGCCATCTCCGAGAATGGGGAGAGAAGGTGGGGGAGGAAGATAATTTGGATCTTATAATTTCTGAAAACTCCTATTCAAAATCATTTTTACATGTAATTGGGAAAAGAAAATATTAAAATAATAATAAAAAGATTGGGATAGAGATGCATTTTCATTACATATTAAAAACTCTGCACATTGGGGAGAAAAAATGAAAGAAATGAGATATGTGAGGTAGCTAGATGGTTCAGTGAATTGAGAGTTAGACCTGGAGTCTGGAGGACATGGGTTTAAATCTGACCTCAGACACTTCCTAGCTGTGTGACCCTGGACAAGTCACTTCATCCCCATTGCCTAGCCCCTACTGCTCTGCTGCCTTGGAACTAATACACAGTATTAATTCTAAGAAGGGAAGAGGTTATTAAAAACATTGATTTATGTGTTGAATATAGAGAAGCATGAAAAGACTGATATGAACTGATGCAGAGTAAATTTAGCAGAACCAAGAAAATAAGAGACACAATAAGGACCACGAGAGAAATGAAAAGAACTACAAGAAAAACAAAAGTTGAATGCAACAAAACAGTAACGATATGAAAAGATAGGAAGGGACACACCCAGAGAGGTCCTCAGGGGCCACCCATTCATTGCACAAGTGTTCAGACTCTTCCCATGTATCCATCAATTGCATTGATTTTTTTCCTCTTTAAAAAATAATGGGTTTTTTTCATAGGATGGTGCAAGAACAGAAGGCAACAGTAAAAAGAGATTTCTTAAAGCAAAGAAATGTGACAGAAGGAATTTGGTTGAATTAGGAAGGGTTATCTAATTCAACCAAATTCCTTCTGTCACATTTCTTTGCTTTAAGAAATCCATCGAGTGGCAGCCCCCCTCTACATGACTTTCGTGGATTTCAAGAAGGCATTTGACAGCGTAGACAGGAGCATCATCTGGAGATCGATGCAGCATTACGGGATTCCTGCGAAGCTCATCAACATCATCCAGCGGTTATAGGAAGACTCTACCAGCCAGGTCATCCATAATGGGAAACTGACGGCTCCCCTCACAGGGAAGACCGGAGTGAAGCAAGGCTGCATGCTTTCGCCCCTTATCTTCTGGATGGTCATAGATTGGATCATGAGAAGAATTACCAAGGACAGCAATGCGGGCATCCAATGGACTCATACCAAGCAGCTTGAGGACCTTGACTTGGCGGATGACATCTGTCTCCTCTCTCACAAGCAGCAGGAGGCGCAAGCCAAACTTGCACGTCTCTCTGAAGAAGCGGAGAAGACAGGTCTGAAGATCAACAAGAAGAAGACCAGGTGATCCCAGTCAACAGCAGACAGGACCTGCCCATCCAACTACAGGGAGAAAACATCAAGGAGACGGACCACTTCACCTATTTGGGTAGCATCGTCAGGAGGACATCAGAAACCAAATCAACAAAGCCAGACATGGCATTTAACACCCTGCGGTCTGTCTGGACCTCCAGAGCTCTGTCCCTCGTCACTAAGCTCCGAACCTTCAACACCAACGTAAAGGCCGTCCTCCTATATGGATCAGAAAGCTGGAGAGTGACGAGCGCCAACACCAACAAACTCCAAGTCTTTGTTAACGGATGTCTACGCCACATCTTGAACATCAGATGGCCTGAAAAGATCTCCAATGCTAGTCTCTGGGAAAGAACAATCCAGTATCCCATCAGTCAGGACGTAAAGAAACATAAGTGGAGATGGATAGGACACACGCTACGAAAACCGGAAGACAACGTAGCCAGACAAGCATTGAGCTGGAACCCTTCAGGGAGGAGGAAAGTCAGAAGGTCAAAGCAGACCTGGCGAAGATCTGCCGAAAATGAAACAAAGACCGTCGGAATGATACGGGCCCAGCTGGGGGAAGTTGCCCAGAACAGAGTCCGCTGGCGTGAGATGGTTGCGGCCCTTTGCTCCTAAGGAGTCAACAGGAATAATAATAATAATAATAATAATAATAATAATAATAATAATAATAATAATAATAATAATAGATAACCCTTCCGGTGGCATCCAGCTGGGAGATTCTGTCATTTTGTATTGCTGTTACAGGTGTGTCTTCATTAAGAGAGGAGATTGGGGTGGGGTAGAGGGGAGACCCTTTGGGGAGGTATGCTCAAGATTACTGCAAAGGGTGAATGTCATTAAATAGCTTGGCACAAGAATAAATAGGCACCTTCAACACTTCCCCTTCCGTCTGCCTCCATGTCTAATCTTTTTTTTTTTAATCCTTACTTTCTGTCTTACCTTCTATCTAGCCCAGGTTCCCAAACTTTTGGCCTGCTGCTCCCAGAAAAAATATTCCTTAGCCCCCTGGGAAATTAATTTTTAAAAATTTTAATAGCAATTAATAGGAAAAATAAATGCACCTGTGGCTATCACCACCTCCCTGGATGGCTGCAGCACCCACCAGGGGACGGTAGCACCCACTTTGGGAATCACTTATCTAGCCAGAAGGGCAAGGGCTAGGCAATGGGAGTAAAGTGACTTTCCCAGGGTCACACAGTCAGGAAGTGTCTGGTGCCACATTTGAACCCAGGTCCTCCTGATTCTAGGCCTAATGCTCTTCCCATTGAGTCACCTAGTCATCCTGTCCAATCGATTTTTAAGCCTTAGAGATTTTATCTCTATAATATCTCTTGTATCCATCCCCTCCTCTTCACTCTCACAGCCAATAAATACCCTGGTCCAGGTCCCACATAAGTCATTGCAATAGCTGCTTTTTATTGCTCTCTTCTATTTCTTACATCATCATAGTTATCCCACGCATCCCTCTTCCTTTCCCTCCCAGAGAGCCATTCAATATAACAAATAGAATTTTTAAAGAGAAAAAAATCAACACAATTGGACAGATGGGAAAGTCCCAAGCCTTGTGCAATACATAACCCCCAAGGCCCCTCCTTTCTCCACAAAGGGCTGGGTTGGGACATCTCTTCATCTCTCTTCATGCCAGTCCTGCTGGATCTTTATCATTTTGTGCCATTCGCTTTCAGTTCGGTGAGCCTGTTTCCCTTGCTCTAGCCACTATGTCTATTGCTTTCTTGGTTCTGCTGACTTCACTTTGCATCAGTTCATACAGATCTGGTCTGCCTGCTGCAAGTCTCTTCCCTTCTCCAGTCCACACAGCTCCCCGAGGGATGTATGCCCAGATCTGACCATGTCACAGCACTGCCCAAAAAACTCCAGGAGCTTCCTTTGCTTCAGCGTCCCCTGCCATTTCATCTAGCATGACCTGACCTTTCCAGCTCAGCACACAGTCGTCCCCTGACCACACTAGATTCTGGCCAAATTTGCCTCCTGGCTGTGACTCCTCCAAGTTGTTCCATCTCCCATCTCCACACCTTTGCCCAGGCTGTATTGCTCCAAACTAGAATAAGGAGTCAGGAAAAGGTGGTGGGAGGATCAAAGAGAAACAATGAAGACAAATTTGCC
This sequence comes from Gracilinanus agilis, assembly GCF_016433145.1. Lineage (NCBI taxonomy): Eukaryota > Metazoa > Chordata > Mammalia > Didelphimorphia > Didelphidae > Gracilinanus > Gracilinanus agilis. Next base: position 291,446,058 of record NC_058135.1, on the reverse strand, counting down.
AAACTCATCCTCCCAGCAGGCTGGAATGCCCTCCCTCCTTAACGCTGCCTCCCAGAATCCCTCATTTCTTGCAGGAATAACCCACATGAGGTCCTCTCATTCCTTCCATTGTACTCCCTCAGTTTTCTCTTTCTCCATGCTTTGTTTTTATTTATTTATACTCTTTCCCTTCCAATGAAAGGCAAGCTCTTTGAGGGTAAGCTCTAACAGTCAATAGCTGGCCCAGAATAGGCATAAGATAAACGCTTGTTGAGTGAACAAATGCTCCTCCTGTACCTCATGCAGGATTCTCATTAAATATTTGTTGATGAGGTAGTGAGATGGCTCAGTGGATTGAGAGCCAGGCCTGGAGACAGAAGGTCCTGAGTTCCAATCTGACCTCAGCCTGAGGCTGATCTTGACTGCTCCACTGTAACCTAGGATATGATGCCTCTCAATCTATTTTAGGCATTCTTAGGGCATCTTCTCTTCTTCATAGGCACGCTCCCTACAGACAGGGACCAATCCGTTAGCCAAAAAAGGTGGTCTATTTGAAGGCGGCCTTTGTCTTCATTTCTCCTTCCTTGAACCCTCTCCCTGGGGGCTAGCATATGTCTTCTTTTCTTTTCTTTTTAAACCCTCACCTTCCATCTTGGAATCAATGCTTTGTATTGGCTCCTAGGCAGAAGAGTGGTAAGGGCTAGGCAATGGGGGTCAAGTGACTTGATCAGGGTCACATAGCTGGGAAGTGGCTGAGACCGGATTTGAACCCAGGACCTCCCGTCTCTAGGCCTGGTTCTCTCTCCACTGAGCTACCCAGCTGCCCCCAAGAATCCTATTTTTATTTTATTTTATTTTTTAAGCCCTTAACTTCTGTGCATTGGCTCCTAGGTGGAAGAATGGTAAGGGTGGGCAATGAGGCTCAAGTGACTTGCCCAGGGTCACACAGCTGGGAAGTGTCTGAGGCCGGATTTGAACCCAGGACCTCCCTTCTCTAAGCCTGACTCTCCATCCACTGAGCTACCCAGCTGCCCCCAAGAATCCTATTTTTTCCTGTAATCCAATTCCCTCATTTTACCGGGAGGTGTCTGAGACCCAGTGAGGGGAAATGAGAAGGAAACTGGGCAGCCAGTGAGGGCTCAGTAGACACTTTCTCCTTCTTTCATTTGCATTCACCCATTGGCAGAGCCGGCTCGAGGCTGGAGGTCTTCTGCCTGCAGGGCCAGCGGGCTTCCTCCCCACCGCCCCAGGGCAGAGAGAGTGGCGGCTCATTTGATAGAGGGAGAAGCCCGGAGCAATCGGGAGAAGAGCCAAAGGACAGGAGAGGAGCTTCCGAGTGTCTCGCTCCCAGCGAACCCTGGGCTCTTTCCAGAGTCCCAGGGGACGGTGGAGGGAACTGGGGCCCGCGGCGGCGGCTGTGCTGCAGCCAGGCGGCACAAGGTGTGCCCTCGAAGCAACCTGGCAAAGTGATCTGTGAAAGTCATTCGGCTGAACTCCCTGGAGTCGGAGGGCAGAGCCTGGGAAGTCTGCCCTTGTGGAGGGACTCGGAGCCCCAGACCACCCCGGGGTGGCTGCCGGGTGAGCTGCCACCGGGAGGGAGGCAGCCTGGAGCCTCGGATTTGAAGTGAGCTCCGAGTTCAGCTCGTGGCTTCGCTGAAGAAATGCAGCTGTCGCCGCTTGGAGAACCGTAAGATCTTCCCAGGTGATCGGCGTCCCTGGGTTCCCCTCCAGGCTGGAGCCAAGCCCCAGGGGCCGCAGCCCCCACCTTCATCCCCCCAGCACAGGAAGAGACCTCCCTGCCCCTCCCCAACCACCCCCCCCCCAAGGCCAGGCCAGACTCCTCCTCCTTTTCGGAGCTTCTGGGCCCCCAGTCTGCAGAGACTGGCTTTTCCCAGGGCTTAGTCCTGAGCAGGCAGCCAGGCTCCCTGCCCGGACACACACAGCCAGGTACAGTCACATGGGAATCTCAGCGCCCAGCTAGCCCGGTAAGCTCCCTGCGGGGAGGAGCTTTATCCTGGGAAGAGAAGGGAGCCCTGGGGGAGGGGGGAAGCGCTGGAGAGAATTAGAAGGGCTGGGCACAGAGTCCTGAGGATGGGGCAGGGCTTCATGGGCAGCGGAGTTGAGAACCCAAATGCACATGCCCGTGCCCACACCTGGGGTGGCCAGATGGTCCCACACATCACCCTCCAAGCCTTCTCCGGGGTGACATCCCACAGTTCCTGAGCACAGATGACTTCCGGGGACCTTCATAGGGTGAATAATTGGAAAGGAGGGCAAATGTCTTCATCCTCCTTCCAGAAGCCTCCCTTTGCCTCATTTTTCCTTTCTCTCCTCCCTCTGCCATATTCCCTCCTCATCTTCCCTTCCTTTGACCCTCTCCTCTCTCTCCCTCTCCCTATCTGTGTGTCTCTCCTCTGTCCCTCCCTTCCTCTCTCTCTTCTCTGTCTCTCCCCCTCCCTTCTGTTTGTCTCTCCCTCCCTCTCTCTCTTCTCTGTCTCTCCCCC
>NC_058135.1:291412902-291428682 GCF_016433145.1 Gracilinanus agilis | reverse complement strand
GTCAGCGTGTGAACCTCCCCCTGGGCCCTCGCCTGTCCCAAGCCTCGCCCCCCTCCTCAGCGCTCCCAGCTTAACACGGCTTCCCCACCCCCCTCCCCTGGGCCCCTGGACCTACCCCACAGTTGGCAAAGGCCCGGGGCCCCTCTCCTCTCCTGCACCCGCACCTCCGGGGCCCTCTCTCCCTCCCCCACTCCCTGGCATTCCTTTGGGGCGTGGGGAAAAGGTGCTCGGCCCTGCGCCCCCACCCCGGCCGGCGGGGCGGGCGGGCATCTGGGGGCGACGACGGAGGGGGCACTGCCGAGGGGCCGGGGGCTCGTCCCTCCTGACTTCCAGCAGGCATCCATGGCTTCCTTTCTCCTGAAGAACCTTTGCTTGACTCTCTCTGCTGCCCCCTTTAGCTCCCGACCTCTTCTCGCCTGCCTGCCTTCGGCTGCCAAACTTCTCCAAGGAGTGCTCTACACCCCCGGCCTCCGCTTCCTCTCCACCCCTTCACTCTTAACCCCTGCGAGCTGACTTCCCCCCTCCTGACTCCTTTCTCTCCGAGGCCAGCCCGGCTCGGGCTCTTTTCTCTGCCTCCGGCTGCCCAGGTGCCCGCAGGCCCTTCTGGAAGCTTGGCAGCTGCTCCCCAGGCTCGGGCTCTGTGCCGGGGCTTCTCCCTCGACCATGGCTCCTCCTGCTGCTTCCCTCCCCACATCTGTGGGCTTCCCCCCAAGCCCCAGCCAATCAGCCGACAAACATTCACTAAGCATCTCCCATGTGCAACCCTCCGCTTTCTGCTCTCCGCACGAGCCTCCCCGGAGAGCTCCCCCATCGCTAACGTTTTGACTCTGGCCTCTCTGCCTCCCGGCCTCGCAGAACAGGAAGTGCCTCCGTGTGGGGCGCCGGGCCGGGGTCCGAGGGGCGGGCCGCGGGGGGCGCCCCTCGGAGAGCCGGCCCCATCGCCCTCTCCCTCCCACAGCTGAACTACCTGGGCCCCCCCTTTAACGAACCGGACTTCAACCCGCCCAGGCTGAGCGCCGAGGCCCTGCCCAGTGCCACGGTGAACTTTGACGTGTGGCGAAGCCTCAACGACCGCCTGAGGCTGGCTCAGAACTACCAGGCCTACAGCCACCTGCTCTGCTACCTGCAGGGCCTGGACCGCCACGCCGCCACGGCCGAGCTGCGACGCAGCCTGGCCCACTTCTGCACCAGCCTCCAGGGCCTGCTGGGCAGCATCGCGGGGGTCATGGCCGCCCTGGGCTACCCGCTGCCCCCCCAGGGGGCCGAGCCCGCCTGGGCGCCCGGCCCTTCCCACAGCGACTTCCTCCAGAAGATGGACGACTTCTGGCTGCTGAAGGAGCTGCAGACCTGGCTGTGGCGGTCAGCCAAGGACTTCAACCGGCTTAAGAAGAAGATGCAGCCCAGAGCTGCGGCGGTCACTTTGCGCCTGGAGGCCCCCGCTTCTGACCTCTGACCTCTCTCCTGCCCCTGCCTTTGCAATAAGCTTCCCAGCCTCCTCGGGAGGATCCCCCGCTCTCGCCGAGAGCGACGCAATAAAGCCCCCGCCTTCCGGGAGCCCCGGCCTCGGGCCTCCCCACCTTCCCGTTCTGGCCTCTGAAGCGGCCCCGCCAGACCAGGAAAGGTGGGGCTCACCGCACAAGTGCCTTCTGGGCAGAGCCTCGCCGCCCTCCCAGCCCTTTGCCTTCAGCCAGCCCAGCCTTCTAATCCGGCCGAGGCAGGAACCCCCAAAGAGGAGGCGGGACGAAAGGGCCCCTGGGATCCCCCTCACCAAAGACGCCACGCCAATGGCAACCATGTCGAGGGTCCATAACTTGGCCTCACGTTTCTCCTTAACATCACGCCGGGCTCCCTGCCCGGCCCAGCGGGGCAGCCACAGTCACAGAATTTCCTAAAAGTTTACATTGTTGAGGACGGTAGCATTTGGGGGATGAGGAGAGGGCGGCTCCCTTGGGACCTGCCCCCCAACCCCCCACTCACAACTCTCAGTTTGTTTGTATTAATATTTATTTATTTGGAGATGTTATTTATTAGATGGTATTTATTGCAGAATTTCTATTCTTGTATTAACAAATAAAATGCTTTCCCCAGAGCCTTCCTCGGCCCCCCGCCTCGCCTCCTCTCCCCTCGGTCCCCAGCCTCGCACCTCTTCCTTTTCTCCTCTTTCCCGGCTCTTGGGCCTCCCTCTAGGACCCTCTAAAGGTGGGGAAACCCGCCTTGATTCAAGGAACTGGGGGGAGGGGAGGGAAGAAGAGAAACTGTGGCGTTTGCCAAGTGGGATGGCAGGAAGTGTGGGGGGAGTGTGGCCCGAAGCCCCCTTCCCCCCCCCCCCCCCCGTTTATCGAGCACGGCCTCTGGTGGGAGCCCCGTGCGGGCTGCTGGCGGAGGCCGCGGCGTTCGGCAGGGCACAGTCGCCTCCCTCACGGAACTCACAAGGGGGATTAAAGATATAAGACTTGGGCAAACCCCATTCCATGCGATCAAGCCATCCGAGAGGGCTTCAGAGAAGGGATGGCCCGGAGGGAGTGAGGGAAGGAGGGGGCCCAGAGCTAAGAGGGCACGCAGGGAAGGACGTAAGAAGATTGAGGCAGAACATCATTTGCTACCTGCAACCTCAAGAAAGTCTCTTCATCTTCCAGTGCCTCAGTTTCCTCATCTGTGAATCAAGGGGGTTGGACTAGCTAGTGACCGATGGCCCTCCCAGCCCTAGGGCTAAGATCCTACAAAGTGGGGTGACTCCAGGCTGGGGAGGTTTTTGAATTCCGGACAAAGGAGTCTGCATTTTCTTCAGAAGGGAGCCATGGGGGACTTGGAAGCAGAGGAGCGGAGGGCCCAGATCTCTGCACTGAGAGGATTATTTTGGCAGTTGCATAAAGAAAGGCTTGGAGATGTCCATGGAGAAGGGAAGATATACTCTGGAAGGAAACCAGATGGGCAACAGGGGGGCCTAGAGCCCAGAATGGTAGCCATGGGAAACACCTACCAGGGCTACTTTGGAGGAAGAGCTGGGAAAGCCTGGTTCCTAGACAGGAGAGGTGGGGGAAAGGAGGAGGCCAGGATGGCCCCGTGGACAGGCGTGAGAGGTCCAGGGGAGGAGCAGGCCAGCGGGGATGATGGGTCCAGTTGGGCCATGGTGAGATGGAGGGAGTCCCAGTGAAGGTGTCCCAGAGGCGGGAGGAGACCTGCTGCTCCAAGAGAAGCCAAGCAGAGAGATGTGATTTGGAAGCTCTCTATACAGAGACGGTAACTGCTGAGAAGGGAGGGAGTCGGCCAAGGGCCAATAAAGAATGCAGAAGGGGAAGGGAAGGGGACCAAAGACAAAACTTTGGGGAACACCCATCTCCAGGGATTGGGAAGAGGAGGAGAAGCCAGCTACAGGCCTGAAAAGGCATTCCCGAGCAAGCGAGAGGAGGAGAGGCTCTGACGCTTGGGGGACGTCAAGGAAAATGAGCGGCGCCAAAGGATGGCTGGAGCTGGCGAGCAGGAGGTGACTTTGGAAAGGGCATCAGCAGAAGCCTGGTGAGAATGGCATCCTGAATGCAGCTTTTGAGGAGAAAATAGCCAGAAAGAGGGCAGACAGGCCCCGGGAGAAGACGAAGTGGGGCAGTTCTAAAGGAGAAACTGGCCAGTGGTCCCACTCTTGCCACCTCGTGTCTCCTATCTGCTTCTGCAGGATCTGGGGCCTCTGTGGTTTGTAGACCCAGCTAGAGGCCGGGGAAAGGAGGAATGGGGTAGTAGCAGTGGGCGAGGAACTTTGGTGCCTAGAGTTAAGCCCTCCGTGGGCCGCAGTTCTCTCCTCTCTACCTCTGCCTCTCTTGTTCTCTCTGTCTGTCTGTCTTTGTCTGTCTGTCTGTCTGTCTGTCTCTCTCTCTCTCTCTCTCTCACACACACACACACACACACACACACGTACACGGAGCAGTCACCGGAAACACTCCATATTCTTCTAGCATAGGCCATTTCCTGTCTGTTCTTTCATTTCACCCAGGTAACTGCCCCCTCGCAGTAGCTGAGGCAGATAGGTGCATGCCTTTTTTACATAAGGGGAAGCTGAGTCTAGAAAAAGAATGGTGATTTGCCTAAAGTCCTACAGCCAGTTACTGGGCAGGACTAGAAAGGCAGGGGGCCTTGGGTACGGGGGTGTCCCTGATGATGCTGAAGCCCGAGGGCCTGGGTTCAGGATCCCACCAGAGCCACTTATTCTCTTCCTTTTATTCTCAGGCTTCTGACCTCATCATTCATCCCGGCCTGCTCTGCAGAGCGCCTAATGAGCCCTTACTTGCCCAATCCAATGGCCTTTCCTTGATCATCATTCTTTGGACTCCTCTGCAGCCTTGGCCACTGTCCATCACCTTCTGTCCTCGATCGTGCTCTCCTGGCCTTCTCCTCCTTGTCTAAGTGTCTTCCTCTAGTCTAGGTCATGCCTCCTGACCACAGACGTCCCCCAAGACTCTCCTGGGCCCTCTTCTCTTTTCCTTCTATACTATAGCCAATGGTGAGCTCATCATCTCGCATGGATTCGACGATCCTCTCCCTGCAGATGACCCCCAGATCTCTATGTATCCGGCTCTCCTCTCTCTCCCCCAGGGTCCAACCTCACTTCACTGACTGTCTCCTGGACTCCCCAAACTGGATGTCCTTCAAGCATGTCAAAGTCATGTCAACACGCCCAAATCATACCTCATTCTCTTTCCCCGACCCCTTCCCTCTCCCCAGCTTTCCTATGTTTTATTTAAACCCTCACCTTCCGTCTTGGGGTCAATACTGTGTATTGGCTCCAAGGCAGAAGACTGGTAAGGGTAGGCAATGGGGGTCAAGTGACTTGTCCAGGGTCACACAGCTGGGAAGTATCTGAGGCCAGATTTGAACCCAGGACCTCTAGGACCTCTAGGCCTGACTCTCAATCCACTGAGCCACCCAGATGCCCCCTTTCCTGTGATTCTTTTTTTTTTAAACCCTTAACTTCTGTGTATTGGCTCCTAGGTGGAAGAGTGGTAAGGGTGGGCCATGGGGGTCAAGTGACTTGCCCAGGGTCACCCAGCTGGGAAGGGTCTGAGGCCAGATTTTAACCCAGGACCTCCCGTCTCTAGGCCTGACTCTCAATCCACTGAGCTACCCAGCTGCCCCCCCTTTCCTATGACTCTTGAGGCCACCATCTTCTTCTTGATGCTGCTCTCCGCTCCCCACTCCCTCTCATCCCTGGAGCTCATCTCCCTTCACAGCATCTCCAGCAAAAGCGTCTTCTCGCCATTCATAGAGCTGCCACCCTTGGCCAGGTCCTCCTCCTCCCTCTCCTGGACTCCTGCAAGAGTCTTTTAATTAGTCTCTGCATCAAGCTGCTTCCCTCCTCCTATCCAGCCTCTGTCTGGCTCCCCACACGGGCATCTAAAATGCAGGTGGGACCATGCCAGTCTCCCACTTAAAAAGTCATGGTGGATTCCCCAATTGATAAATGGGCAAGGGACATGAATAGGCAATTTTCAGATAAAGAAATCAAAAGTATCAATAAGCACATGAGAAAGTGTTCTAAATCTCTAATAATTAGAGAAATGCAAATTCAAAACAGCTCTGAGGTATCACCTCACACCTAGCAGACTGGCTAAAATGAAAGAAGGGGAGAGTAATGAATGTTGGAGGGGATGTGGCCAAATTGGGACATTAATGCATTGCTGGTGAAGTTGTGAACTGATCCAACCACTCTGGAAGGTAATTTGGAACTATGCTCAAAGGGCTATAAAAGAATGCTTGCCCTTTGATCCAGCCATACCATTGCTGGGTTTGTAACCCAAAGAGATCATAGGGAAAAAGACACGTACAAAAATATTTATAGCTGCGCTCTTTGTGGTGGCAAAAAATTGGAAAACGAGGGGATGCCCTTCGATTAGGGAATGGCTGAACAAATTGTGGTATCTGCTGGTGATGGAATACTATTGTGCTCAAAGGAATAACAAACTGGAGGAATTCCATGTGAACTGGAATGACCTCCAGGAATTGATGCAGAGTGAAAGGAGCAGAACCAGAAGAACACTGTACACAGAGACTGATACACTGTGGTAAAATAGAACGTAATAGACTTCTATTGGCAGCAGTGCAATGACCCAGGACAATTCTGAGGGATTTATGGTAAAGATGCTACCTACATTCAGAGGAAGGACTGCAGGAGTGGAAGCACAGAGGAAAGGCAACTGCTTGAACACATGGGTTGAGGTAGACATGATTGGGGATGTAGATTTGAAGCTACCACACCAAGGCAACTATCAACAATTTGGAAATAGGTCTTGATCAATGACACGTTAAAACCAGTGGAAATGCGTATTGGCTATGGGAGGGGAGGTCAGGGGGTGAAGGGGAAAGTAAGAGCATGAATCATGTAACCATGATAACTTTTCTAAAAAATAAATATTAAATGTTATAAAAAAAAAAAAGTCATGGTGGACCTCTAGGAGCCACAAGATCCAATATAAAAGCCCTGCCCAACTTGCCTGGTGCCTTACTTTCCAATCTTCTCACACTGAGGTCCCCTCTACAAATTGCAATCCAGCCTGTTTTGGTCAACTGGCAGCTCCTTACACACATCGCCCATCTGTGTCCATTGCACTGACCCCCGAAATGCTCTCCCTCCTTCCCTTCAGCTCCTAACTTCTCTGGCTTCCTTCAGGACAGCTCAAATCCTGCCTCTGCCAGAAGCCTTCCTTGATTTCCTCCTCCACATCACTCTTGACTTTTCTAACCTTCTGTCTCAGAATCAAGTCTAAGCATGATTCTAAGGCAGAAGTGGCTTCTGAGGCCCCTTCCAGCCCTCACCCTTGATTCTCTGTTGACCTTCACTTCCAGACTTCGTTCCATTGGATTATATTAGCAGAGACAGCGCCAGGCTCAGATGGCAGGGTCAAGGAAGGCATGGGATAGCAAAAGAGAAGGAGTTGTTTCTTTTGCACACAGCTGGTACTTAATAAATATGTAATTTGTCAAAGTAAATTCCCTTCCCAAACTATCATCCTTGCCTCATCTAGTTTATTTATGTATTTGTTTGTTTGTTTTTAAGCCCTTAACCTCCATTTTGGAATCAACACTATGTATTGGTTTCAAGGCAGAAGAGTGGTAAGGGCTAGGAAATGGGGGTTAAGGGACTTGCCCAGGGTCACACAGCTGGGAAGTGTCTGAAGCCAGATTTGAACGCAGGACTTCCCGTCTCTAGGCCTGGCTCTCAATCCATTGAGCTACCCAGCTGCCCCCTCATCTAGTTTAAGCTGAAAAGAACGGGGGTGGGGGTGGGTAGAGTAAGCATGGGGTGAAGAAGGCCCCCTGGGGCAGAGCCGTGGGAAACTCGAGTATCATGGCTGCCCTCCTCCAAGGGGCTAAGCCTATTAACTTGGTCCCTAGTCCTACCCACCATGACTTCCTCCAGAGGTGAAGGAGAGCTCCAGGCTGCTAGAGGCAGGAGAAAGGCCAATTTGGGGTAAAAATATGTGTTTTTCCCTCACCTCCAATTCCCTAAAGATTCCTTTAGATACAAAACCTGAGAGCCATCTTAGCTGACCCCTGTATCCAGGCAGTCTTTAGTCCTGCTGATTCTGCCTCCTGATCTCTCCATTCCGCATCCTTTTTTCCCTTGCCAAGTCCTAGGCTGGCCTAACTTCAGTTTGACTCTTCTCTTCCCCTGGTACAGCTGGCATCTTCCAGAAGTTCTGATCATTGTCTTCTCCTACACCTGATGCCAAATCACACTAGAACATGACTTCCATCATTCCACCTCTCTGATGGGGCTCACCCAGCTTTCAATGGCTCCCCACTGCCTATAGGATCGAGTCAGAAGTTCTCAACTTGGTATCAATCTGGCCCCAACCTCCCTTCTCATGACACAAAGTCTCCACTTTAAACACACGGTCTTACTCTCCCCCAGAGGAGCCTGCTCCATCCTCCCTCCACTTGCTTTTGGTCTTGTCCGTCTGCCCTGCCCCTGCCGCCACCCTCCCTCCATGCCATCCAGAGTCCTGCAGAAATCTCCCCTCGACCCAAACTCCATCAGCCTGGGGGCATGAGGACCACCTCATCAAGCACCACTTCACGCTATCATCATTTATTTATTTGTTTATTTTAAATGTTTTTATTTTTTAGAAAAATTTTCCATGGTTCCATGATTCATGTTCTTACTTTCCCCTTCACCCCCTCAAGTTCCCCCCCCCCTTAGCCAACATGCATTTCCACTGGTTTTAACATGTGTCATTGATCAAGACCTATTTCCATATTATTGATAGTTGCATGTCCCCAATCATGTGCGCATCAACCCATGTGTTCAAGCAGTTGCTTTTCTTCTGTGCTTCCACTCCTGTAGTTCTTCCTCTGAATGTGGGTAGCATCTTTTCCATAAATCCCTCAGAGTTGTCCTGGGTCATTGCATGCTGCTAGTACAGACATCCATTACATTTGATTTTACCACAGTGTATCTGTCTCTGTGTACAATGTTCTTCTGGCTCTGCTCCTTTCACTCTGCATCACTTCCTGGAGGTCCTTCCAGTTCACATGGAATTCCTCCAGCTTATTATTCCTTTGAGCACAATAGTATTCCATCACCCACATATACCACAATTTGTTAAGCCATTCCCTAATTGAAGGGCATCCCCTCGTTTTCCAATTTTTTGCCACCACAAAGAGTGCAGCTATAAATATTTTCATACAAGTCTGTTTATCTATGATCTCTTTGGGGTACAAACCCAGCAATGCCATGGCTGGATCAAAGGGCAGGCAGTCTTTTAGCGCTCTTTGGGCATAATTCCAAATTGCCTATTTTTATTTACATTTATTTTTATTTAATATTACGCTATTCTTATTTAACTCTCAAACACTTGGAGCAAGGGGGGGGGGGTCTTGCTAAGAAATGAGGGATGAGGCCTGACCGTGTAGCTCTGCTTCATACGGTGCTAAGCGGGAGCCAAAGGGTCAAATGAAGTTTCTGAGAATCAGCGGGACCTCGGCTTATTTCCAGGCAAGGGAGAAGTTGATGGATGCAGAGACTGCGGATATGGGGCAAGGGGAGGGGAGAGATTGCTCAAAGGGGCGCAACTCTTTGGTCCCCTTGACCTGAGGTATCCATTATGGACTTCTGGCTGCCTTGTCTGAATGACGTATGGATTTGTAAATATACAATCTGTGGCCTTCTGCAGCCATCTCGACTCCCAGGGCTTTGGTACTGGGGAGTATATTCTCCTGCTAGATCCCTCTCCCTCGCTTTTCCTGATGCTACTCTTTCCTTTCTCTCTTTCTACCTGCCCAAGTGCTTTTGGGCCTCTGGCTAGGTCAGCGGCCACGGCCTGCCCCCTCAGCTTCAGGCATCCTTAGAAGCTCTGCCATGGCCCTTTTCTCCCTCTGCATCTCCTGATGGCCCCAGAATCTCCCATGCACACACCATCATCATCTCTGTGGAAATGATTTTCAGCCCTGAGTCACTCTCTTGATAGACAAATCTGCATCTCCAGCTGCTTGTTAGACATGAGGTAGTGATGGCAAACAATGAATTGGAGTCAAAGGACTGAGTTCAAATCTTACCTGTCACCTACTAGCTATGTGATCTTAGATAAGTCAATTAAGTTCTTTGGACTTGGTTTCCTCATCTGTAAAATGAGATGGTTAGGGAGCAGCTAGAAGGCTCCGTAGATTGAGAGCCAGGCCTAGTACAAATGTCCATTACATTCGATTTTACCACAGTGTATCAGCCTCTGCGTACAATGTTCTCCTGGTTCTGCTCCTTTCACTCTGCAGCAGTTCCTGGAGGTCTTTCCAGGTCACATGGAATTCCTCCAGTTCATTATTCCTTTGAGCACAATAGTATTCCATCACAATTTGTTCAGCCATTCCCCAATTGAAGGACACCCTCGATTTCCAGATTTTTGCCACCATAAAGAGCGCAGCTATAAATATTTTTGTACACGTCTGTTTATCTATGATCTCTTTGGGGTACAAACCCAGCAATGGTATGGCTGGATCCAAGGGCAAGCATTCTTTTATTGGAGAGTCAGGCCTAGAAATGGGAGGTCCTAAGTTCAAATCTAGCCTCAGACACTTCCTAGCTGTGTGACCCTGGGCAAGTCACTTCACCCCCATTGCCTAGCCCTTACCGCTCTTCTGCCTTAGAAGGTAAAGGTTTCTTTTTGTTGTTTTTTAAAGAAGAAAGAAAGCAAATAAGTTCTCCAAGAAGGGCAGGGATCATAGGATGGAAGACTTTTATGCTAGAAGGTCTTTAGGAATTGTCCAGCTCTGCCTCCTTACAGAGGAGAAAACTGAGGCTCTTAGAGAGAGTTATAGTGACCTCCTCAAGGTCCTGTGGCTTCTCCTCAGACCAGGAGGGAGGACAGGGCCACTGGGGGCAGGGAAGTGGCACGGTTCTACCATTCTCTCTCACTAATACTGATCCGAGGCCCACTTCCTAGTTTTTTCACCTTCAGTGCCTGGGAAGGCCCTGAGAGCCCAAGGAGGTGTTACAGCGAATCTTGAGGAGGGCACAGAGGTCTGGGCCTGCAGTCAGGAAGATCCGTCTCCCCAAGTTCAAATCTGCCCTCAGACACTTATGGCTCTATGACCCTGGGCAAGTCACTTAACTCTGTTTGCCTCCGTTTCCCTCATCTGGAAAAAGAGCTGGAGAGGGAAACGGCAAAGTTATCTCTGCCAAGAAAACTCCAAATGGGGTCCTGCCTCACAACAACAGCCGGGGCTGGGCAGCCTGTGCGGAGGGGCCTCAGGAGAGCTGTGGCCCTAACCCCTTCCTAGGCCTGGGACACCTCCTCTGGCCCGGGCCTCGGTCAGGGGAGAGGGCAGAGTCCCACGATCTTTCTCTGGCCTCTGCAGCAAGGGTCAGGGAGTGACTCAGGCCTGGCTGGGTACTGGCCAGCCCCCCCCCCACCTTTGTCCCTCCCGCTTTCCTGCTCCTTGACTCAGCCTGGTCCCCCCACTTCCTGGCAGGGGACAAAGGCCTTTAGAGACGGGGCAGAGGGCGAGCCTTGGGCGCTGGGCTCCTCGAGCCCATTGGGTGAATCAGGTCCCTGGGGGCAAGCAGGAGCCACCGGCCAGGAAAGAGTTAACCGGGACTCTCCCGGCAGCTCAGCCGGACAATGCCTGACACCTGGCGGCCAAGGTGGGGAACGGTCAGTCAGGGAAGGGGGAGAAGCCCCAAGGGGAGGGCTGCTGGGGGGTGAGGGCGGAGGAGAGCTCTGCAGGGGCAGAGCCGAGGCGAGCCCCGGGCTCCTACTCCCCAGCCCGGCCAGTGCTCCCCAGAGTCCACCACGTATCAGGGCTGAGGGTGCCCGGGATCTCTGGGGCTAGTTCTGGGTGGGGGGGCCTACAGGGCTGGGGAAGATGGGGGGAGGGGGAGAAGCCCCACAGGCCTGAGAGCCCCCTGGCAGCCACTTCATTCCCTTCCCCCTCCCCTGGCAGGCTTTTCCCAGAGCCAAAGTGGGGCCCTAGGGAGGGGTGGGGGGCTACCAGGGTGCATGCGCAGTGGCAGGGGGCCCCCAGCCTAGTGCATTGTCTCAGCTAAGCCTGGTCTAATCCCCGCCTTCCCCTGAAGCAGGTGGGGCTGAGAGCTCACCAGCTGGGAGGCTCTTTCTCCTTCCCTCCTGGCAGAACCAGGCCCTGGCCTCAGCCCATGCCCCAGGGCCCCAGGTGCCAGGGAAGCAGAGGGCAGCCTCCAGGAGTCAGACAGGGTGCCTCCAGGGCTCTGGGGATCCCGGCGAAGAAGCAAAGTCAAAGGTGCCCTCCATCCTCGAGAGACACCCAGATGAGGCAAAGGGGGGACGGAGGGGCTCTGCCCCACCACCAAGCACTAGATGGGCCACCGAGGAGGAGGCCCAGCGGAGACAGACAAAGCCTGGGGAGCTGCCTGCACAGGGCAGCCACTGCTGGTGGTCTTACCACTGGGAAGAACGGAGGACTGAACGCTCCTGCTTCCCCACAGGCTCCTGCAAGGCCCTACTGCTGGCCCAGGGGATGCACCCTGCAGACCTGACCCACCAACAGGGTGCGCTGGACAAAGGGGGGCTTTTGTTCCCAGCCCTTCACGGGGCCATCTTGGGAAAGAAGGGGGGAGGGAGGGAATCACACATCCTGGAGGCACTGAAGAGAAGTCAAAGCCAGGGATGGCCCCCAGCATGTCCAGGAGAGCCCTAAGGCAGTGGGGTGAAGTGGGGTGCAGTGGGGAGAGGGCTGGGACTTGGAGGCAGGAAGCCCTGGGGTGGGGGGGGGGGAATCCTTGCCTGGCAGCCAGCAAGCGGCTTACCCGACGACCACTGGCACAACCCAGCTAACCAAAGCCCTGGTGTCCCGAGGCTCTGGCGAGGGCCTTGAGAGACAATGAACGCAAACCCTTGTCTCATGGATCCATCCGAGCCCGGATGATCAGATGGCACTGCCAGGCTGGGCCGCTGGGTCTGCAGAGGCTGCCTGGTCACTTCTCAGGCCCCAAATGAGGCCAGGAACAATCCCAGGAGTGGGCCTACAGCTTCCTTGGAGTCTGGGAGAAGCTGGGCCCCCAAGGGAGACCCCAAACTTCTAGCTAATTGGAGCCAAGCCCTCTTGAGTGGCTACAAGGAGAGGCAGCAGCGGAAATCTCCCCTCGGGACGCTGGCAGAGTTCTGGTGAGTCGTACATTCAAGGCTGGGCCTTCTGAGTGGGTCTAGGTGCCAGAGGCATCAGAGAGGAAGGAGGGGATGGGCCCGCCCAACGGCACACCCCATTTCACGCTCCCTGGGCGGTGGCAGGGGCCCCACGGCTATCAGCTTTCAGGGGTGGGAGGGGCCTGGAATGAGGAGGGGGCTGACCCACCCATGCCTCCCCATTTCCTTCAGCCCTGGCAGCTTGAGCCCCAAGAGGCCACAGGTTCCCAGGCACATGGCCAGGGTCGGACTTCCCTTGAGGAAAGCGGGTGCCCAGACCCTGGGGGAGCCGCTCCAAGGGCAAGCCCTTAGCTGAGCTGGGCCCACGCACCCACTGTGCCAGGTTTCCCATGCCCTCTTCTTCAGGCCCTCGGTTTCCTGGAGTGCTTGGCAACACCCAAGGAGGGGAGGGACTGGAGAGGTCTAGCACAGACCGTGAGGCTGGGATTGCCCCCTCCCACCCCCCATGCTTCACAGCCTCTTCCGGTGCCTTCTTTTGGGCCCCAGTAGGGAGAGTCCACAGCCCTGGGGAGAGCTTGGCCCCCAGGTCCCTAATACGGGGCTCCCTTTCATGGGAAGGATGCTGGGAGCTGGGGTCTCTCTCCCCTCAGACCCGACCTTGGGCCCAGGCGCTCTCCAGGTGGGGAGGAGAGGCCAGCCCGAGGGAGAGGAGGGATTCTGGGAGGTTGCCGGTGGGGGTTGCTGCTCCAGAGCCTCCCAGAACTACCAGGCACAATCCTCGTGGGCTTGGCAGGCTGGACCCTCTTAAAGACGAGCCGGGGGTGCCCTGGGTTGGCTCTGCAGAACTGCTGCCACCTCAGGACCTGGGGTGGGGAGCAGACGGACTCCCTGGAATCAGGCAGAAGGCAGGGCCTCTGCTAAGGGAAGGCCAGGGCTAAGGGGCTGCCTGCCTCCGGACACCAAGAGCCCAGGGAATCCCCGGGGGATTAGGAGGCCGCTGCTCCAAGCAGCAGCCTGCTCTATGGAGGCTCACCCAGCCCAGTTCTCCCAAGCCTGTCTGCCCCTCTGACTCACTCTCCCCCATGCTCTCTGCTTGGGCAGCAGTCATGGCCTCCCACTGGCTGCTCCCCATCCGGGGGTCCTCCCTGGGAGACCTGAGCACGGCCTGAGCCGCTGTTGGGCTGGTCACCACCACCATCCCTCGGGCTTCCTATTATGGCCCACAGCCATCGGACCTCCAACATAGCCCAGTGAGGCCGGCAGGGCCCATTTTACAGACCAGGAAAGTAAGACCCGCAAGGCACAGATCGCCTCGGGCTCCTTGGAGGGGAGGGGGGGAGGCGCTCTTCCTGCCCTCCTCCACTCGGGTCCCTCGGGCTGCCCAGAAGCCACGGGGGGGGGGGGGGTAGGGGAGGGCCGGGCGTGGGTCACCCCCCAACTCCATGGGACAAGGAGAGGAATGTGCGAGCCTGGATCCTTCGGTCACAGGGATTAGGGGAACGAAGACCGCATCTGCCCGGGGGCGGGGCTGGCACGGACCGCTTCCAGCGGGCCGTCGGGTTCGGCCGGAGTAGCCTCTGGCCGCCGGAGCTCTGACCGGTCTCTCCCTCCCGAGCTCCACCTCGGCTCCGCCCCCCAGGCCTGAGCCGCGCCCCATTGGCCTCCGCCGGGCTCCCGCCCCCCGCCCGCGGCCTGCCATTGGCCTGGCGCGTTGGCATGTTTGGGGGCGGGGGCGGGGGCGGAGGCGGGGGGCGGCCCCTGCCTGGAAGCAGCTGGACTTCCTCCCTCCAGCCGCCTGTCTGGGTCAGTGCGTCGGTCCGTCCCTGGCCCGGTCCTCCACCCAGCAGCTGTCTCTCCCCAGGCCTCTCGCCCCCCTGGGTGGCTGCCATGGGCCGGAAGAGGAGGCTCATCACCGACTCCTTCCCCAGAGTGAAGAGGAGGAGGAAGGGCGGGCCGGGTCCTGGCAAGGGGGACGAGGCGCCCGAGCCAGGGCTGCGAGGTGGGGGCGAGGGCCAGGACGGGACACCGGGCAGCAGAGGCAAGGGAAAGGGCGGGGAAAGGTTGCGGGCCAGGGGGACGGGGCGCCCGGGGCAGGGGGAACGGAGGAGGGGGATCCAGGGGAGCCGAGGGCAGCTGGGGAAGAGAAAGGAAAGGGATGGACCAAGGGGAGGGGCAGTGGGATGCCCAACAGGGGGACAGAGGGGCGGAGAAGGAAGGGAAGGGGGATGGTAACAGGGGGGCTAGTGGGCCTGAAGAATGGCCTCTCTTGTCAGAGGAGGAGCCAGGGGAGGAGGCCCGTGAAGCCCAGAAGGACAAAAGCCACTTAGAGATACTGAGGCAATTTGACCTGGACTCGCATTTTGGGCCCTGTACAGGTAAGAGCTTCCAGGAGCCCTGTCTGACCTTTCCCTGATTCTCCACCTGTACCCGCGTGAAGCAGTGACCTCCTCCTTTCCCTGCCCACCACAAGGGCCCCTTTTCTCCTTAGACCGAAGCCCCAGCCTGCACCCTCTCTCCTTGGCAGGTATCACTCGACTCCAAAGATGGGAACGAGCAGAGCTTCTGGGCCTGGAGCCTCCCCAGGAGGTGCTCAAGGTGCTTTGGGCCCACCCTGAAGATGCCCAGTACCAGTGCAGGTGAGAGCAGATTGGGGGGTGAAGCTCCTGGGAATCAGGGTCCAGGCAGAAAAGAGTTCTGGCTGTGGGCAGTGACATCCTCCCCAAATAGGCGGGAGCCTCCCCTGCACGAGAGCTGACAGCAGGGTCAGAAAGACCAGCACTAGCCCCGCCGGGGCAGCTCCCCCTCGGGCCTGGGCCCATCTCTACTCCTTCCTCTCCGCAGCCTCTGGTACCTGTACCCCATCTAAAGGAAGCCCTTCTGAAGTCCCGCCCAGTGCATCCCCGCTGCTTTCCCGGGGCCTCTGGAATGGACAGGGGACCCCACTGCTGTTTCTTCAATCAACCCCATGCTGGAGGGGCCTTGGGGAGGGGAGGGGCTGGGAAGACTCTTCCAGAGGACAGGATTAAACCAGAGCCCCAGGACTCCAGGTTCGGACTGCCATGCCCCAGTGCTATGCCCCAGTGGCTCCCGAAAGCAGGCAGTCTCAGCCAGGCAGCCCAGTGGGGCTCATCAGAAGGGGTGGCTTCCTGTCCCCCCTGTACTTCCCTGTATCTGGCAG
>NC_058135.1:291374986-291404532 GCF_016433145.1 Gracilinanus agilis | reverse complement strand
CGGGGCGCCCGGGGCAGGGGGAACGGAGGAGGGGGATCCAGGGGAGCCGAGGGCAGCTGGGGAAGAGAAAGGAAAGGGATGGACCAAGGGGAGGGGCAGTGGGATGCCCAACAGGGGGACAGAGGGGCGGAGAAGGAAGGGAAGGGGGATGGTAACAGGGGGGCTAGTGGGCCTGAAGAATGGCCTCTCTTGTCAGAGGAGGAGCCAGGGGAGGAGGCCCGTGAAGCCCAGAAGGACAAAAGCCACTTAGAGATACTGAGGCAATTTGACCTGGACTCGCATTTTGGGCCCTGTACAGGTAAGAGCTTCCAGGAGCCCTGTCTGACCTTTCCCTGATTCTCCACCTGTACCCGCGTGAAGCAGTGACCTCCTCCTTTCCCTGCCCACCACAAGGGCCCCTTTTCTCCTTAGACCGAAGCCCCAGCCTGCACCCTCTCTCCTTGGCAGGTATCACTCGACTCCAAAGATGGGAACGAGCAGAGCTTCTGGGCCTGGAGCCTCCCCAGGAGGTGCTCAAGGTGCTTTGGGCCCACCCTGAAGATGCCCAGTACCAGTGCAGGTGAGAGCAGATTGGGGGGTGAAGCTCCTGGGAATCAGGGTCCAGGCAGAAAAGAGTTCTGGCTGTGGGCAGTGACATCCTCCCCAAATAGGCGGGAGCCTCCCCTGCACGAGAGCTGACAGCAGGGTCAGAAAGACCAGCACTAGCCCCGCCGGGGCAGCTCCCCCTCGGGCCTGGGCCCATCTCTACTCCTTCCTCTCCGCAGCCTCTGGTACCTGTACCCCATCTAAAGGAAGCCCTTCTGAAGTCCCGCCCAGTGCATCCCCGCTGCTTTCCCGGGGCCTCTGGAATGGACAGGGGACCCCACTGCTGTTTCTTCAATCAACCCCATGCTGGAGGGGCCTTGGGGAGGGGAGGGGCTGGGAAGACTCTTCCAGAGGACAGGATTAAACCAGAGCCCCAGGACTCCAGGTTCGGACTGCCATGCCCCAGTGCTATGCCCCAGTGGCTCCCGAAAGCAGGCAGTCTCAGCCAGGCAGCCCAGTGGGGCTCATCAGAAGGGGTGGCTTCCTGTCCCCCCTGTACTTCCCTGTATCTGGCAGAGCCATCCCTGCCCTGGCTCCCCCCCACCCCCCTTCCGTGCCTAGTTCCGGAGTCCTACAGGGCAAAGGAGGGCACCTGGGAAGCAGCTCCGGGGCTCAGCCTCGAGGGAGGGACCCAATAAAAGAGCCCCGTTCTGGCTGCCCAACTTCCTTAATGCCTGCCTACTGGGGCTCCTTCCGGGCCCGGCGTGCCTTAGCAGCCAGCCAACCACAACCTGTGAAGAGCCGCAGCCGGCAGGTGCCCAGCGGCGCTCACCTCGGCCTCCTCTCCGCACCTTCAGGAAGGGAAGCCACACCTGGAAAAGTACCAGCCCTTCCCGCCCGCCAGACTGGCTCTGGGCGCCCTCTGGAGGCCGTGGAGAGGACTTCACCCCCCTCTGCCTCTGTCACCAAAGCCGTCTCTACCTCCTCGGTGGTCTGGGTGGCTTGGCCAGGGGTGGGCGTTGGACCGCCCCTGGGGGGAGCTCCAGAGAGCAGCACCAAGAGGGTAATAAGCCCCCTGGAGCAGGGGGGCCACAGGCTCTCTAAGGAGGCAGCAGGGAGCCAGCCTGGGCCAGGTGGAGGGAGCCCCAGGCCTCTGCTTTCCTAGACTCTCAGGGCTGCTAGCCAGCGTACTGCCATCCCGGACAAGCTCAGCATCCCCGGCCAGTGTCCCTGCCTACTCCAGCCTCTGGGGAAGGACGGAAGACTCCCAGGGACGGCTGCTGGCAAGGCCACGGTCTCTCCCGGAGGTCTAGAGATTCCCTGCCTTTGGGGGAACCTGAGGTTTGGCCAGGGAGGCGGGGAGGGGAGGGTCTGGGGTGTAGCGTTGGCAGGGGCTGCTCCAGGACGGCACATGAGTAGGCAGGAAAGGCCCAGGCAGTGCCAGGGAGAGGAGAACCGTCAGAGGGAGTCAGGAGGCATGACGGGAGAGTGGGAGAAGCATGCATTATAGCTGCCATTTGCAGATGGCTCTTCCACTTTTTCAAAGAACTCTGAAGCTCACGTTCGTGTCTGACTCCTTGGAGCCGGCTCGCTCACTCCTCCGATCTGACAAAAATCCAGTAAGGGCAGGCACCACTGCTCCATCTCCCAGATGAGCACCCGGAGGCCCAGTGAGGCCACACAGCTTGTTTTTTATTTCATCCTCTGTGTATTAAGTGCCTGTGTTGAGTATGAAGCCAACGGTGAGCCTTGGGCTCGGGTGCTGAGGCTCCGGCCACATCCCTAAGCAGGCGAGCCAGCACAGGGTTGGGGGGCTGAGTGGGCAGGGGAGGGTCTAGCTCTCTCCAACCCCAAGCGTGTGACCCCAGCTCAGCTTTGTGCCTCATGGCTGAAATCTTCCAGGAAGGGGGCGCATACTGGGAGCCCCTGGGCCAGCAGTATCACCCCATCGTCCCTTTTCCAAACACAAAATGCCCTTGTTTGTAAACCTTTCCTAGAAGCTTGAAAATAAAAATAAAATGAACAACAAGAAGAAGAAAACGTCCAGCCTGTGATGTGTACTAAGGCCTCCTGGGGCCCAAATGGCTCACTCCAGGACCAGGTTACAGACGAGTAGCCGTCTGGCCCCGGGCAGAGTCCAAGCCCTCCCTGCAGCAGGCAGCTCCACGCTGGGACAGCTCTCCTTGTAGGAAGCTCTTCCTCGCCCCAAGACACCACTGCAGAAAAGGTTGGGAAACACCATTCAATAAGGAACCGAGATGGCCGGGGCGGGGGGGGGGGGGAGGAACGGAAAAGCAGGTTGTGGGATGGCATGGCTGGGCACTTCCATGACGGCGATGCCCGCAGTGCCCAACTTCACATACATCTCTTGCTTTATTCCCACAAATCAAAACCTTGCTGCGAGGAAGAAGCTTCTCCCCACGTCTGAGCAGGACGACTCCCGTCGCAGAAATGCCTGGCATTTGGGGCAGAGGATGGCTTTGGGAGTCAGAGAGTGCCCAGCCTTTCGTGGGGGAGGAGGGAGGCTGGGAGGCTGCCCTTGGAGGGGGTGGCCAGGCCTCTTCTCCGCTAGGGCTGCCTTCTTGCACACTGACTGGGGCTGCGGTCAGGAAAGGGGGTTCCTGGGGCCGTCGGGCTTCTCTGCCACTGGAGACAATCGGTGGGCAGTTAGTATTGGTAGTGGTGGGGATGGCAACAGGGTGATAATGAACGAGCAAGATGAGGTTTCATAGAATCACGGAGTTTGAGGGCTGGAAGGGACCTTAGTGGCCATCTAGCCCAGCCCATACATGAAAGCATCCTCCCTCCAATGAAGGTCTCCAAAAGTCAACATCTATCCATCTCTGGTTGCATATTTGACTGACTAAATGACAAATTTCCCTCGATATTGCATTGTCACGTCAGGCTCCGTCTCCCCCAAACGGAATTCATCCTCTGCCCTGCCAGCACCAACTTCCTCGTGGCTCCCCCACGTTGTCTTCTGGGCGCCATCTTCCTCCCGTTCACCCGAGTCTGACGTCCAGGAGTCACCTCTGACTCCCTCGGCTCTGGCTCAACCCCAGAACTCACCAGGTGGCCAAGTGATCTGGCCTCTTCTCTCGTGCCAGTTCTCACCTCCGGTCATCCGAGCCATAAGTTTCCGTTTAAAAATTTGGTGTCACAAGTTAAGTATGAGAAGGGCCTGACGAGACAGCAGAGCATCTGGAAGAGATGGGTGGGGGGCTCAGCGGGCCTCCCATTCAATATGGGTTAAGGGTGTGATATGGAAACCAAAAAGGCAAACTGAGGCTTGGCCTATAGGAAGTGAGGAATTGCAGACAGGCAGCTTTGGACTCAATGGTATTTAGAACTAGAAGGAAGGAAGAAAACAGGCATTTAGTAAGCACCCACTAGGCACCAGGGCCTACGAATATCTCATTTGGTCCTTATAGCAGTCCTCTTAGTATGCCCATTTGACCGTTGAGGAAACTGAGGCAGACAGAAGTTAAGTGATTTGCTCAGGGTTGCACGCCATGTAGGTAAGCATCTGAGGCTGGATTTGAGGGTGGGCAGGTCTTGTTGATGGCACTCTATCACCCAGCTGCATGGTCTGAAGACCACGGAGATCCTGCAACCCACCACACTCATCAAATGAGGTTAAGTCATTTCTCCAGGCGCTACGTCTCCCCCTCCCTGAGCGGGACCAGCTGGCCCGCCTCCCACCTGGTGCCCACAGCCATCATGCACGAAGGCAACCCGAGAGGAGAAGAGGCCTGGCCGCCCCCCTGCGGGCATCCCAGCCGCCATTACTGAAGAACGGGGCAAGAAGGCTCTTACCAACCAAAGTCTGGGCATTCTCAGACGGCTCAGCTTCAGAAACACAAATGGTTTTTACCAACATAAACAGCACAAAGAAAGGTTCCTGACCACCCTGGGCTCTTCCATCTGCTTCCTGCTGAGCCCTCTCATAGGTGTTCTTTTGCCCCATTAGGACACCATCCCCTGGAGAGAAAAGCCTGTCTTACTTTTTCGATTTATCTCTATGCTTAGCCAAGAGAAGATACTTAAGAAATGATTTTGGGGGGGCAGCTGGGTGGCTCAGTGGATGGAGAGTCAGGCCTAGAGGCAGGAGGTCCTGGGTTCAAATCTGGCCTCAGACACTTCCCAACTGTGTGACCCTGGGCAAGTCACTTGACCCCCATTGCCTATCCTTACCACTCTTCTGCCTTGGAGCCAATACACAGTATTGATTCCAAGACGGAAGGTGAGGGGTTAAAAAAAATGATTTTTTTTTTTATTCATTCATTCCAAGGCCAAAGCTGTCATTGAACACACGGGGAAGCTAGATTTTCTTAGGGCCAGGCCTAAAGATCTTTTTTGGTAACACTCCCATCACTGACACGCTTAAGAATGATGACAAAATGGTACCAAGAGCCAATGGGAAATTAGTACCCAGAGTCTCAGAAGATACTTTGGATTAGCCAAATGATTCTTTAACTCCAACCTGTGACTGCCTCTGCCTTTCCTAATATAATCTGAAAACATTCAAGCTCGAAGGGATCTTAAAATATAATTTGGCAGTAAAATGCAAAAAGTGATAGTTGAAGTCTAGAGAATGGATGTGTTCTGAGTTCTCCCAGGAAGGAAGAGTGGAGAGAGATATGCAGGGCCCAGGAATATGTCCTGGAGAATGTTTGAAATCAAGGTAGGAGAAGGAAGAGAATGAAGGAAGAGTCAGAGGGGAAGGAACTCAGGATAAAGCAGTGCTTTGCACACAGTAGGTGCTTAATAAATATCTAGATTGAATTAAATGCAGTCATAACATGGAGCTTAGTGGAGGAGTTTCAAGAGTTTGTGACACATTCATAGCAAAGGCTTAATAAATGACTTTCCACTCATTTGTTCATTCATTCATTCAACAAGGAGAAGTAGTATGTTGGATTCTTCCAAGAAGTCAAGGAAAATGAGGACAGCTAGGTGGGAGGGAACACCCTGGGGTCCCCAATCTATCCTTCCCAGATCTTCTTCCATCACTCTCAAACACACTGTTCCTGGGACCCTCAGCCAATAGGAGCATCATGGCCCATTCAGCCCTTTGCTAATAATATTAACACACCATTGCCCCACATGTGATAACATCAGCTGAATTTCTTCTCTGGCTTCCTTGTGTTTCTTTATTACAAGGGAGAGTCCACAGGTTGAGGGTGGGAAGAGTGTGGCATAAAGACACAAAGTGATCAAGAAAATTCTTTTAAAATGGCATCCTTTGGTCCAATGGAAATGCGTATCGGCGGGGGGGTGGGGGGGTGAAGGGGAAAGTAAGAGCATGAATCATGTAACCATGTTAACTTTTTAAAAAAATAAAGTAAAAAATAAAGTATAAAAAATAATAAAATAAAATGGCATCCTTTGGGGAATGGCTGAACATATTGTGGTATCTGTTGGTGATGGAATACTATTGTGCTCAAAGGAATAATAAACTGGAGGGATTCCATGTGAACTGGAAGTACCTCCAGGAACTGATGCAGAGTGAAAGGAGCAGAACCAGGAGAACATTGTACACAGAGACGGATACACTGTGCTAAAATAGAATGTAATGGATGTCTGTACTAGCAGCATGCAATGACCCAGGATAACCCTGAGGGACTTATGAGAAAGAAACTATCCAGATCCAGAGAAAGAACTGTGGGAGCAGAAACACAGAAGAAAAACAACTACCTGATCACATGGGTTGATGCAGATATGATTGGGGATGTAGACTCGAAATGATCACCCTAGAGCAATGATCAATAATATGAAAATAGGTCTTGATCAGTGATACATGTAAAGCCCAGTGGAATGGCATGTTGGCTGTGGGGGTGGGGGTGGGGTGGGAGGGGAGGAAAAGAACATGAATCATGAAACCATGGAAAAATATTCTAAATTAACTAATTAAATAAAATTTCCCAATTAAAAAAAAACCTATGAAGAAAAAAAAGACTTATGAAGATCATGAAAATATCGAAAGTGGATGTGGTGTGAATTGTTGTATGAACTGTTGTGAATTTCAAAAGTAAAAATGATTAAAGAGAATTCCATGCAATCAAAACAAATTTAAATGAAAAAAGTAAATAAATAAAAATAAAAATGGCATCCTTTGAACCCTGTTTCCATCAAAGCTCAGCTCCAATTCCGCCGCCCAACGAGGAAGCCTTTCTGGTCCTCCTGCAGGGGTGTCCTAGCCACCCTGGCCGCACCCCCTGAAATCTGCTTTGTATTTAGTTATCCCCTTTTAGACTAACGGATGAACACGTTGCTTCCTCAAATAGAAATAGAAGGTTTGCTCTCTGAGGTTAAGAACGATTTCAGTTTTGTTTTTCTCTTCCCAGCATAAGGCCGAGCACACAGCAGGCAACTCCTTCCTACTTGGCTTCAAATGCAGCTTCAGACGCTTACTAGCTGTCTGACTATGGGCGCATCCCAACCTCTTTTTTGCCTCAGTTTCCTCATCTGTAAAATGGGGATAAGAAGAGCGCCTGCCTACTTCCCAGAGCTTTGAGCTCGAACTGAAATGTTGTTTCTGAAGTGCTTTAAGTACTTCAGCCATTAGGCAATACTCGTTGCTTGCTTTGGGGGACGTCAGCCAAGCGATTGGGTCCGGCCGTGCGTTGGGTGACCAGTTTTGCACTTTCCTCTTGCTCTCTCCTTGCCTAAAGCCCGACTCCAGTGGCTCCTGATGGCGCATCCCTACCAGCCTCGCTGAGCTTTAGGCACGGACCTGAAGAGAGCGTTTTCAGCAGGTTGGCTGTGGGGTGAGGCCTCCTTCGGGCATGATCATGCGGTAACCGAAGACGATGGGCAGAGCTGCGGAGATCTGGGCCAGGGGAGGGACTGCCCCCATCCGGGAAATCTCAGGCCTTCAAGTCTAGAGGCACCAGCTCTTGCCAGGCTACTCTCCAAGAGGATCCCACAGATTTATACTTCAATCAACATCGCAGCGCCTGGGAAAACACCTACTTTCTCCTCGACAAGCCCACAAGTGGCTTAAAGGCTTAAGGGAGGAATCTACTGGGAAACCAAGGTAAACAAAGCAAAGCAACAACAGCTCACCAAGGAAGCAGGCCGCTGGCCAGGCGTGGGCCCGCCTGGAGCTGCCAAGCAAAGATGCTGGCCTGACTGCGGGGATGCTGGTCAGGCGCTCCTTCCAGGAACGGGCCGTTCCCAAGCGACTCACAGAGGCTGCTTCTCGGGCCTGGCCGTCCAGGGAGCCCAGGCCTCCATCCCTCCCTCAGCAAGGGAGCAACCCGGGCCTCTTAGCACCCAGACACTCCCCCGACGCTTCCCCTGGCCGTTCCATCTCTCAGAGACGTATTTATGAAGAGGCTCTTCGGGCTCCTTCCACTTCCTAGCTAGGGTACTTGTGACACGCAAGAGATAAGGAGGGAGAGACTTTTCTGGTGGCACAGTGGAAAGAGAAAAGTGAAAACCCAAATCAAAATTGAGCCTCTGAGGCCTACAAGCAGAGACCCTGGGCAAGTCCTTCGCCACCGTCTGCCTCAGTTTCTTCATTGGTAAAGCGAAGACAGTCGTGGCACCTTTCTCCCGGGGTGGTTGTGAGAATGCACTGAGGTATCTGTAAAGCGCCTGGTAAACCTTAAAGGCTCTGTGAATCCTCGGGAGGAGGATGGGGATGATGGCGAGCTTTGGTCTCTGGTGAAGCTGGGCTGCAGAAGGGACCTCGGCCTTCTCCCTGCCCCGCTTCTGTTGCTGTGGTGGAGTCATTTGAGGGGTGTCCGACTCCTCGTGGCCCCACTTGGGGCTTTCTTGGCAGAGATCCCGGGGTGCTTTGCCATTTCCTTCTCCGTAGCTTGCCCGCTCCTCTCATCTTCGAAGGAAGGGAACTGAGGCCTAGAGAGGTAACCAGGGGCAGAGCTGGGATGGGAATCCTCGTCCGGGTCCTTTCCTTTCCCAGGAACGTTTCAGTGGGGCGGCGGGCAGCAGGTCTCTTAAGTAACTGGAGGCTGACTTCTGGGTCTCCGTCCTCGCGTTCAGCTTCGGGGCGCCCCAAGTGCCTGGGCCCTAGAGGGTGTAGGCCCAGGCAGGGCTGTGTGCCCAGACGTGCGGCCATGATGATCCTAGGCCGGCAGCTACCGCTGGTACGGACTCCCTGGAGGGAGGGAGGGGGACGGAAGAGATGACTGAGCAGAGACTGAAATGGAGGGTGAGGTTGAGGCAGGCTGGCGGGTGGGGTGGGGCGGTACCCACTTCATGGCCGCCTACAGCACCTCCACCTCAGCCAGCAGCTCCTGCCCACACGGTTGCTCCTGCTGAAGCTGGGCACGCCACGTAGGCCACACTCCATGCCAACGCCCGTTTGGTTCAGTTGGAGGTGGAGGCGAGCCAGCCCTAATCACCGACTCGGGCACCTCTGCCCACCGTCCAAGGCCACCGACCCTGACCCTGAGAAATGCCGCTTGGGGATTCCTAGACACCAGCCCGTTCTGTTGCCGTGTTAGGCCATCCCAGGCCCCTGGAATCTCTGTCCTGGTACCAGAAATGCTGTAAGGCTGGCAGAGGGCAAAGGAATCCTGGAACTGCGCCCTTGGTCAGGAAACTTGCAGAGGGAAACGGTTTGGTTGTGGGGTACAGCTTCAGAGGTCGTGGGAAAGGAGGGGCATCCGGGCTTCTACGGTCACGGGGGGAAGGGGGGGGAGGCACAATGACAGAAAAGAGGCTCCCAAAGTTCTTGGTGGGGCCAGGAGCAGAGAGGAAGCATCTCCCTCTCCTTTTGCTAGAGTGGCAGGGCTGGGCTGCCCTGAGAGATAGACAGCTGCCTCTCTGATCGGGTCACACAGGCCCAGCTCTCTGCCTTCTAAGGCTCAGAGGGGTGAAACTAGCTCTTTCCCCTGATCCCAGGCCTCAGGGATGACCTTTCACCTCCCTGCCCCCCAACTTTGGCCTGAACTAGGCCGGCCCTTGAGGCCTTGCTCCTATTACCTCGCCTACCTTTCAGCTTTGCCTCTGAGTCTTTTTTCATAAACCCTCACCTCCCTCTTAGAATCAATCCTGAGTATGAGCTCCAAGGAAGGAGACTGGTAAGGGCAAGGCAACGGGGATTAAGTGACTTGCCCAGGGTCACACAGCTAGGAAGTCTAAGGCCAGATTTGAACCCAGGACCTCCCATCTCCAGGCCTAGTGCTCCATCCACTGAGCCACCTCACTGCCCTTGCCTCTGAGGCTTACTGGAGCTGATGCCAGGGATGACTTTGGTAGGGCATTAATGGTCACCAGATGCTTCAGGTGGGTTTGCAAGAGGCAGGAAATGCTCTAGGACACCCTTTTCCAGTGCCTCTGCCCTTCCTCCACAGTCCATCTGAGGTTCTGACCCTCCCATCCAAAGGCTGCACTTGTAACAAGAGTCTGGTTGAGCCCAAGATGACAAACTGATGTGTGACTGGCATCCACTTCCTTTATTTTGAAACCTTTACTTTCTGTTTGAATAACAACTCTAAGACAGAACAGCAAGGGATAGGCAAACAGAGTTAAGTGACTTGCCTAGGGTCTCACAGCTAGGAAATGTCTGGTCTGTACCCAAGTCCTCCCGACTCCGGGCCTGGAGCCCCTTCTACTCTATCCACCTATTGTCCCTAGCATCTGCTTCTGGGAAGGTCGAAGACACGGGCCACCTGCTCTGTGGTTCCACGATAGATCTAAGTCACAAGGCCTTAGCTGGAATCCCAGCTGACACTCGAAAGCTGTGTGGCCCCTGGCAAAGTCACAACCTCTCTGGGCCTCACCTTATTCCCCTTCGAAATGAATGGAATACTATTCTGCTGGCTCCTTAAATGTGAGACGTTGTTATGATTCTACCTCCGCAGGCTTAGAGTGGAGATCAGGTCACCTTTCATCTGGTCTGGGCCACTGCAAACCCCAGACAGCCTTGCCTCAGTGGCCGGAGGACAGTGAACTCATTTGCCCCCTCTGGACTTTGCTCCCTGAGGATGAATGCCTTGATCAGCCCAGATCCCCCATGCAAGGAAAGAGGCTTTGGGGAACTGAGGTTGCTGAGGCTTCGTGCCCTCGCTACACTCCAGGAATGCTGCCAAGCTGTGCCTCTGGGGGCAATTATGGCAGTCGGTCATGGCCCGCAGCCTTCTCCCACAGCCTCTTTGTTTTTCTCCCTTCACCACAGCCATTCCCTGATATGGACATGCCTCCCCTTCAAATGCTTCTTCATAACAAAGGAGGAGATGGAAGGGCCATCAAAGCAGCCCCATCTGCCAGCCTGGGCAGGATCCATCACTGAGTCTCTAGAGCCCGCTTTAATTGTCGTGTCCACTCTGAGTTCCACTGCCTTTCCAGGCTGCTTTCATTTCTGTGACTAGAGCAAGGCGACCTCTTCTTCTCTTGGTTCCATTTTCTTGACTTTGCATCCGCCCGTGCCGCCTCTCCCGTGTGTTCCCACTTCCCTTGTTCTCATTGGCTTTGCAGTATGGTGCAGTATGCCACGTTTAGCAGGTTGCGAGGCCATTCCCTAGTGGGCAGGCGTCCATTTTGGGAGGTTTGTCACTGACCTCCTGTCCCCTCTGTCATCTCAGCCCTCCTCAGAGGCGTAAGCTCTTCTCTGTGTCTCCAGCAACATTTGGCACCATACCAAGCTCCTAGTGGGTCCTCAATAAATATGGGTTGAGTGAATGAATAAGGAAAGCCTCCCCTTTCCTAACTACTTTGTAGTCATTTATATTCAGGAGCTCTCCAAAGAACCAGAGCACAGGCTGCCAGACAGGAGGCACTGAATGACAGAAAGACAGTACAGGCTGGTCTCCGGTGAGAGCAAGGGACGACAGAGAGACAGACACAGTGCTGCCCTGCGGAGAGAAGACCTCCGGCAAGTTGGGTGGATACCCTATGGGAGGCCAGAGATAAGAGGTGCAAGGGATAGGCAGGCTTGGAGGGATTGTGATCCAGATCTTAGATAGACCCATCAAGCAATCAATTAAAAATCAGTTATAGAGTGCCTGATCTGTGTCAGGCTCTGGGCCAGCTGATGCAGACACAGCCAAATGGGAAATGTTCCTTGTCTTCAAGGAGTCCACGTGGAGGGGACAATATTCATTCATGGGGATATACAACATCCACCTGCAGGCATTTACAATATCCACCCATGAGGATATACAGTATCCATCCATGGAGATATATGGTAAAAAATCATTGCGATACACAGTGTCCATCCATGGAGATATATAATATCCATCCATGGGAATTTACAAAATCCTCCAATGGGGATACACAGTATCCATCCATCCACAGGGATATACAACATCATCCATGAGGATACACAGTATCCATCTGTGGATATTTACAACATCCTCCCATGAGGATATACAGTATCCAGCTATGGATATTTACAATATCCTCCAATGAGGATATTCTGTATCCATCCATCCACAGGGATATACATCATCCATGGGGATACACAGTATCTATCTGTGAATATTTACAACATCCTCCCATGGGGATACACAGTATTCATCTTTGGATATTTACAACATCTTCCCATGGGGATATAACACCCATACAAAACAGATACAAAGTAACCCCAAGGCTACCCATCAGATAGATGCCTTGTATCTGCTTTGTATGGGGAAGGGAGTCAGGGGAATCGGGAAGCTTTGTGGAGAAGGTGAAATCTGATTCTAGGACATGGAGGTGAAGCATGAAATGGGAAATGGAGGATTGTGTACAAGGAACAGCCAGACCAGTTTAATGGACAGTAGAGTGCATGAAGGAGAGTAATGTATGATTAGGCTGGAAAGGTAGAATGGGGTCAAGTTGTAAAGAACTTAAACACCAAAGAGAAGAGTTTGTCTTTTATTCTAGAGGTAATAGGGAATCCCTGGAGTTTATTGAGTAGGAAGTAGCAAGTTCTTTAGTCTAATGACTCCAGCTGCTGTATGGAAGACTGAATTGAGGCAAGGGAACTAGCAAGAGAATATTACAACAGTTCAGGGGAGAGGTGAGAGGGTCTGACATAGGGTCCTGGCTATGTGGAGGTAGAGAAATCACAAGATTTGGTCACTGGGGTGGGGTAAAGAATTAGGGATAATGTCAAGGTTGAGTGCCAGGGGAATGGAGAAGGGTTACTGCTATCCACTTTGCCATCCTCTCAGTTAATCTAAGGTTCTATTCTTGTTCAACAGAACACCCAAACCCTCTGCTACTGTCTTGAGTCATACCTTCAACCCTCAACAGTCATTTTCTTTCTTAAACCCCTCACTTTCCATCTTAGAGTCAATACTAAGGATTAGTTTTAAGCCAGAAGAGTGATAAGAGCTAGGCAATGGGGGTTAGTGACATGCCCAGAAAATGTCTGAGGTCATATTTGAACCCAAGACCTCTCATCTCCAGGCCTGGCTCTCTACCCATTGAACCACCTACCAACCCCTAACATGGTCGTTTTAAGATGGTATTCAAGATGCAAAATGCCCCAGTCTGGGATAGTGCCAAGACCTAGTCTCAAGTAAACAGGGCCTTGATTTCTCTTTTTTACAGAGAATGAATAACTGCTCTTTCAATTGTGCTTCCCCATCTTGTTCCTGGATTTCCTCACAGGAAAAATAAAAGTATGCCTAATTAAAAATAAAAGTGAGGAAAAGGGGGCAGCTGAATAGCTCAGTGGATTGAGAGCCAGGCCTAGAAACAGGAGGTCCTGGGTTCAAATTTGATCTCAGACACTTCCAAACTGTGTGACCCTGGGCAAGTCACTTAATCCCCATTGCCTGGCCCTTACCACTCTTCTGCTTTGGAGCCAATACACAGTATTGACTCCAAGATGGAAGGTACGGGTTTAAAAGAAAAAGTGAGGAAAAAGTAGTATTTTACACAAAGTAATTACACTCAGGTGAGTAGAAGAAACACATAAAAGGCTTGTTCATCTGTCTGCTTATCCCTTTATTCGTGTGAGAAAATCCAGGAAGCAGAGAGGGTGAGCACGGCATGTGGGATTCTGAAAATTCAGGAGAAGATTGAGAGAGGCTGAAATGGATATGAGGTTATCCTCAGAGAATCCAATAGAGCAGTGATGGACAAACTTTTTAAAGAGGGGCCAAAGGAAAGGAAATGTTCCTGTCAGTCTGTTTCTAAGGCAACTCTTTCGAAGTTTCATTGTATTGTATCCTCCTCATTGTATTCGTCAGATTAAGAATAATGTCACCGCAGGATAGAACATTTCAGGGGGCCGCATCTGGCCTGCGGGCTGTAGTTTGCCCATCCCTGCAATAGACCATTTGGGCAGAAGGAGGAAAGAGATGAGTTGAAGAACCAGCGCAAGTTATGATACATTAGCAATAGGAAGCTTCCACTATATGGGCGTGCTTTGAGCTCTCTGCCCAAATCAGATGGCGTGCAGTGCTTCTCTAACTGTCTTAATTAGAAACTCCTCTTTCAGAAGGGAGAAGAGCCAACAAGAAGGAATTCTACCCAGGATAATCTCCCCAACAAATTGGAGGAAGAGGTTAGAGTTGAGATGATGGGGACAAGGAAGGGAAGGGAATGTTCTGTGGAGTTCCTGACAGAGAAGGACAGGAAGGCTGAGCAGAAGCTGACACATACCCTGGATATGGGGAGAAGAGATTTCAGAGGGTTCAGAGAAAGGAGAAGTCAGCTCCCTGGACTCGAATTCTACTGACTACCTCAAGCTAGTGGGAAAGGAACTTTCAGGAATGAAATTCTGAAGAAATAAAGAGCTAACTGAGGAAGAGAGGAAACTGGAGTAGGCCTTGGAGAATGACAAGCTTCTATCCGTGAATCAACAACTTAGAATAAAAAGAACAAAGACAAACTTAGAAGATAGAAACAAAGGAAAAACAAAGTTGGGGCCGCCCTGGAAGAATATTATCAGGAAGCGAAAGCTGATGAACCAGAGGCCAGAGAGGAAAGCTTAAACCCCAAAGGCGGGGCGCTATTTCTTGGGCAATATGGTGGAAAAGAGGCTGCCACTAAATATGGCTAGAATAAAAATAAGAGACAGAAGAAAGCAGAGCTCTAACTCTCGTCTTCCTGTTCTGCTCTCTGCCCAGGAGAATGACCTCTAGTCACAGGCTACCCAGCAGCTCCGGCGGAGTTCATGCCATCAAGTTCTGGTGAACTCCAGCCATGGCTCCTAAAAGAACTGGCAGATGGATGGCATTGCTGAGATCCTGGCATTTATATTTGAAAGATCCTGAGAAACTGGAAGAGAAGAATCTTTTAGCTCTTTAGTTGTGGAAGCATTTGTAACCCCAAAAGTGACAGAAGAGATAATAAAAAACAAAATGGGTAACATTTAGGCAATATAACTAAAAAGCTTGGGGGCTCAGTGGAGAGAGAACCAGGCATGGAGATGGGAGGTTCTGAGTTCAAATCTGGACTCAGACACTTCCTAGCTGAGTGACCCTGGGCAAATCACTTAACCCTCACTGCCTCCCTTACCACTCTTCTGCCTTGGAACCAATACACTGTGTCAATTTTAAGACAGAAGATTTAAAAAAAAAAAAAAAAAAAAAAAAAAAAAAAAAAAAAAAGCTTTTATATAGGGGCAGTTAATAGAGAGCCAGGTCTAGAGATGGGAGGTCCTGGATTCAAATTTCATCTCAAATACTCCCTAGCTATGTGACCCGGAGCAAGTCATTTAACCTCAAATTGCCCAGTCCTTGTCATTCTTCTGCCTCGGAATTGATTGTAAGGCAGAAAGTACAGTGGTGTGTGTGTGTGTGTGTGTGTGTGTGTGTTTGTTTGTTTTTTTTTTAATTTTTTTTTTAAAACCCTTAACTTCTGTGTATTGGCTCCAAGGCAGAAGAGTGGTCAGGGTAGGCAATGGGGGTCAAGTGACTTGCCCAGGGTCACCCAGCTGGGAAGTATCTGAGGTCGGATTTGAACCCAGGACCTCCTGTCTCTAGGCCTGGCTCTCCATCCACTGAGCTACCCAGCTGCCCTGTGTGTGTGTTTTTAAAGTTTTTACACAAAATAAAATGTAATGTAACTATATTAAGTGGGAATTTTAAAAACCAAATATCTGAAACCCAAACTATTCCCTACATAAAAGCCTCTTTTGATGCTTCATTGTGGTGTGGAGCTGACCCTGGTTCTAGAAGTATAAAGGTTTGATTCTTTGGAAAGTTTGACCATGTTGAAAAAACTTTGATTATAGTCCTAGCAAAAGACTATGTTTGCCCAGCTGTCTGGGCAAGTCACTTGACCTCCATTGCCCACCCTTACCACTCTTCCACCTAGGAGACAATACATAGAAGTTAAGGGTTTAAAAATAAAAATAAAATAAGAAAAGACTATGTTTGCTCTCTGAGGACCCTCCTCACTGCCAGTAGGCTGATCATTTAGCCATTGCAACCCATGAAACAAAGAAATATAGGAGTGGCCCTCTCTCTCTGTCTCTCTCTCTCTCTCTCTCTCTGTCTCTCTGTCTCTCTCTCTGTCTCTGTCCTCTCTCTCTCTCTCTTTCTCTCTCTCTCTCTCTCAATTAAATAATCCTTATCTTCTGCCTTAGAATCGATACTGTGCTTTCAAATGAACTTTTTCTAATTCAGTAAAAAAGTTTTTTGGTCGTTTGATAGATATGGCACCGAATAAGTAAATTAATTTGAGCAGAATGGTCATTTTTATTATGTTAGCTCGTCCTACCCATGAACAATCAATGTTTTTCCAATTGTTTAGATCTAGTTTTAATCATTTGGAAAGTTTTTTGTAGTTGTGTTCATATGATTCCTGTGTTTGTTTTGGTAGATAGATTCCTAAGTATTTTATGTTGTCTAGGGTGATTTTAAATGGTGTTTCTCTTTCTACCTCTTGCTGCTGTGATGTGTTGGAAATATAGAGAAATGCTGATGATTTATGTGCATTTATATTATATCCTACAACTTTGCTAAAGTTGTTGATTATTTCTACAAGCTTCTTAGTTGATTCTCTAGGATTTATTAAGTAGACCATCATATCATCTGCAAAGAGTGATAGTTTAGTTTCCTCATTGCCTATTTTAATACCTTCAATTTCTTTTTCTTCTCTAATTGCTACTGCTAGTGTTTCCAGTACAATGTTAAATAAAAGAGGTGATAATGGGCATCCTTGTTTCACACCTGATCTTACTGGAAAGGCTTCTAATTTATCCCCATTGCATAGGATGCTCATTGATGGTTTTAAATATATACTTTTATTATTTTTAGGAAAGGTTCTTCTATTCCTAAACTTTCTAGTGTTTTCAATAGGAATGGGTGCTGTATTTTGTCAAAGGCTTTTTCAGCATCTATTGAGATAATCATGTGATTTTTGTTGGTTTGCTTGTTGATATGGTCAATTATGTGGATGATTTTCCTGATGTTGAACCATCCTTGCATTCCTGGTATAAATCCCACCTGATCATAATGAATAACCCTCGTGTTCACTTGTTGGAGTCTTTTTACAAAAGATCAAAGAATATCAAGGGAAATAATGAAAAAAAATGTGAAGGAAGGGGGCCTAGCAGTACCAGATATTAAACTATACTATAAAGCAGCAGTCATCAAAACAATATGGTACTGGCTAAGAGACAGAAGGGAGGATCAGTGGAATAGACTTGGAGTAAGTGACGTCAGCAAGACAGTCTATGATCAACCCAGAGTCCAACTTTTGGGACAAAAATCCACTATTTGACAAAAACTGCTGGGAAAATTGGAAAACAATGTGGGAGAGATTAGGTCTAAAATATCAACATCTCACACTCTATACCAAGATAAACTCAGAATGGGTGAATGACTTGAATATAAGGAAGGAAACTATAAGAAAATTAGGCTAACTCAGAATAGTATGCTTGTCAGATCTCTGGGAAAGGAAAGATTTTAAAACCAAGCAAGAGTTAGAAAAACCTACCAAATGTAAAATAAATAATTTTGATTACATTAAATTAAGTTGGTTTTTTTTCTACAAACAAAACCAATGCAACCAAAATTAGAAGGGAAGCAACAAATTGGGGAAAATTTTTTATAACAAAAACCTCTGACAAAGGTCTAATTACTCAAATTTATAAGGAATTGAATCAATTGTACAAAAAAATTCAAACCATTCCCCAATTAATAAATGGGCAAGGGACATGAATAGGCAATTTTCAGATAAAGAAATCAAAACTATCAATAAGCACATGAAAAAGTGCTCTAAATCCCTCCTAATTAGAGAAATGCAAATCAAAACAACTCTGAGGTATCACCTCATACATAGCAGATTGGCTAAAATGAGAGAAGGGGAGAGTAATGAATGTTGGAGGGGATGTGGCCAAATTGGGACATTAATGCATTGCTGGTGGAGTTGTGAACTGATCTAACCATTCTGGCTGGCAATATGGAACTATGCTCAAAGGGCTATAAAAGAATGGCTGCCCTTCCATCCAGCCATACCATTGTTGGGATTGTACCCCAAAGAGATCATAGATAAACAGACTTGCATGAAAATATTTATAGCCGTGCCTTTTTTGTGGTGGCAAAAAACTGGAAAAGGAGGGGATGCCCTTCAGTTGGGGTATGACTGAACACATTGTGGTATCTGTTGGGGATGGAATACTATTGTGCTCAAAGGAATAAAGAAGTGGAGGGATTCCATGTGAACTGGAAAGACCTCCAGGAATGGTTGCAGAGTGAAAGAACCAGGAGAACATTGTACACAGAGAAGGATACATTGTGGTATCAAATGTAATGGACTTCTCTACTAGCAGCAATGCAACAACACAAGACAGTTCTGAGGGACTGATGAGAAAGAAGCTATCCACATCCAGAGAAAGAACTGTGGGAGCAGAAACACAGAAGAAAAACAACTGCCTGATCACATGGGAGGATGGGGATATAATTAGGGATACTGACTCAATATGAGCACCCTAGTACAAACATCAATAATGTGGAAATAGGTCTTGATCAAGGACATAGGTAAAACCCAGTGGAATTGTGTGTGGGCTATGGGAGGGGGTAGGAGGAGGGGAGGGATAGAACATGAATCCTGTAATCATGGAAAAATGCTCTAAATTAATTAATTAAACAAAAATCTTAAAATAAAAATAAATAAAGAATAAAGAATCGATACTATGTGTTGGTTCTAAGGCAGAGGAGTGATAAAGGCTAGGCAATAGGGGTTAAGTGACTTGCCCAGGGTCACACAGCTAAGAAGGGTGTGAGGTTGGATTTTAACCTCCGACCTCCTGTCTTTAGTCCTTGCTCTCTATCCATTGAGCCTCCTAGCTGCCCCCACCCCCTCTCTCCTTCTGCAGTGCCAGTGATCAAGGGACAGAAAATGATCAAACTAACACAGTTTTTAGACTGGCTTTAACAAGAACTCAGCTGCTGGTACTCTGAATGTGCGGTCACTGTCTGGTGACTACAGCACATCTGCTGATAAACCACAAGCCCAAAGGAAGTTCAAAGTTAAATGAGAGCCAGCAGGCAGGTTCTCTTTGAAGGGGTAAATAAGGGGGTTGGTAGATCTGGAAAATGGTGCATCACAAATTAATAGGAGAAACCCTTTTATGGCACATTTGGCCATCTCTCATGGTGGTTGGTGCTCATGATGAGTCCTCGCAGAACTAGCCTGACGAAACTAAGAGCCGTTTTTGTGCCAACGTGTGCTGCTGGGGAAGAAGAGGAAGAGAAAGCAAAGACTCCAAATTCAATCAATATATACTTTGATATTCAATGAACTGGTGGTCAAAGTGCTTTTGGCAAGGAGTGGAGCCAAGATGGCAGAGGACATGGAGCATTTCTGCTGAGCTCTCCCAACTGAACCCTTTAAACTTTTTTTTAAGTCTCAAATCAAAAGCTTAGTGAGATACCCGGGGGGGGGGGGGGGGGAGATACAGTATCTCGTTTTTCCAGCTCAAGATAGTTAAGGAGAATTGAAAAAGAAAAATGGCTGCAGATGCTGGGGTGGGGACTAGTGAGGATTCTGGTGTTACTGACTGTGGGACCTAGAAGTATTGGAAGCAACAGGAGCAGTGGTGGCACCAAGAGTCACCCGATGGGACTAAACTCTTGGGCCGAAAGATAATTAGAAGGATTCCTATACTAGCATTGGGTACAAGACCAGGCAGTTCCTTTGACCATTATTCAGCTCTGGGATACAGTTCCAATGTAGAGAGGGATTGTGGTCTGCAGTAGTAAGGAAATGACTTTGCCTGGGTAAGGACAAAAGCACAGATGAGGAGGGAGTGACCAGAATTCCCCCAGTATCACACCTTGGAAACACTGAAAACCTATAGATTTAGCTATAGAAGCTTAGGCTCACTCAATCCTATAGAGGTGAGCAGGACCCAACATTAAAAGAAAGTCCAAGTTCATGAAATAACTTGGAAAAATGAACAAACTACAACAAAAGAGCCTGACCATAAAAATCTTCTATGGAGATAAGTAAGCTCATGACACAAACTCAAGAGAAGAAAGCAATCTGAAATTATCTATAAGCAAAACCTCAAAGAAAAATGCAAAGAAAAATTACATAAGCCTAACAAGAATTCCTAGGGCAATTTTTAAAAAATGCAAATAATTATTTTGAAAATCAAATAAGCATAGTTAAGAAAAACCTGGGGGAAGGGGAAAGAACAATGCAGGAAAATTATGAAAACAGAATTAACAGCATAGCAAAAGAGGCACAAAGCTTCACTGAAGAAAATAACCTCCTAAAAATTCTAATTGGTCAAATGGAAGCTAATGGCTCCATGACATTTCAAGAAACAATTAAACTTTAAAAACTGGAAAAGTAGAACATGTAAAATATCTCATTGGAAAAGCAAATGAAGGAAAACTGCCTAGATATCTTAAAACTTGTAATGCAAGGTGGCTAACAGAAACTTTTTGCTTCTGTAGTTTCTAACGGTCACAAAAAGTCAGTTAAACATCTTAGAATGTTCAGAAAGTCAGTTAGAACTTAAAGCTATAAATAGAGGTGAAGTTCCAAATAATGGGGCTTTTGCATTCTGGCTTTCGCTGTGGCTGGAGGCTTTTGCTTTGGCCTTTCGGCTTTGGCCTAATTGCTTCGGGCCTTGGCCTGAGCTTATTTTGTTTTGGGGAAATTTGGACCTATCTCATTTCTCTGGACCTCTCCCTGATCTCCCATCTCCATTTCTCCCCTTCCCTGATTTTTCCTTTGGGTTCTGGTTGGAAGGAGGGCTTGATGATTGAACATTGTGGGTTTTAGTTTCTTTAGGTAATTGGAGTATCCTCAAATAAGTTATCCCTAAGTTTGATAAAGACTTTACTTTAAAGGCAGTCAAATCTTCCTGACTGGGAGAGCTGGTCTCTCTCTGTCTAAACCTCTCCGCGACCCATCCCCCACCCTCACCCTCTCCCTAGCAGCAGTTAGAAAACCCTGAACCCCTCCCCCTTCTGACTGACCCTGTATTAATAAATCCCCTTGTTACCTATTCAAACCCTGTGGTGAGTCAATGTGTGGAAAATTAAGACAAGGGCTCAAGAGGAAGGAAATCATTTTCTTTTATTTCTTGAGAAAACTTGGGTATCCATCTTGGCAGGAAGTACTTCTCCGAGACTTCCTCCAGGCATCAGTTTGACTGGCAGGGAGGGGCCCCTCGACCCCTCCCTCAAGAGACTGGAGAAACTAACAAGAGAAACCCTCCAGTCAAACCTAAATGTGTCTTACTGGCCCTAATTTCCTCCCTGTATCCTCTGTCTCAAGCCTCTGGGAATAAACCTGTTTGAGCTGCCTCTCCTACATACCCCATTTCCCTTACCTCCTATATACCTTCCTATACCTTTATTTCCTCCTCCAATCACCTTGTAATCCCCAATATACCCTTTTATCCTTCCTCAACACCCAAATTGCTTTCATTTGACCCTACTTACCTTATTTACTTATATTTTTTTATAACAAACTGGAGGGCAAAGTAGGAACTGAAAGAATTTATCACACCTCCTAAAAGAGATCCCCAAATGAAAACTTTCAAAAATATTATAACCAAATTAGAGAACTTTCAGGTCAAGGAGAAAATAATGAAAGCAGTCAGAAATGAACACTTCAAAAACCATGAAGTCACAGTCAGGATCACAAGATGTAGCATGTATCATCACAAAAGATCAGACAACTTAAAATATATTCTAGAAGGCAAAGAAGCTAGAATTACAACCAAGAATAATCTAAAACCTTCCCTACAAACTGAGTATAAACATACAGGGGGGAAATTAGATATTTAATGAAATAGGAAGACTTTCAAGCATTCCTGACTTAAAAAAAAAGACCAGAGCTAAACAGAAAATTAGATATTCTAATAAAAGACTCAAGAAAATCATAACAAGGCAAAAATGAAAGAAAAGTCATTAGAGATTTAATAAATTTAAACCTTTTACATTCCTATGTGGTAAAATGATACATGTAACTCCAATGTCCTTTATCATTATAAGGGCAATTAGAAAGAGCCTACATAAACAGAGGACATGAATATGAACCTACCATGTTGTGATGATCTAGAAAAAGGAACGGAAGAGTGAGAAAGTGGGATGCGTGGAGAGAAGGGGGAAGGAAGAAGAATACTGGGGGAAATGATGCCACATATAGGGAGCACACAAGGAAGAATTTTTACAGTGGAGAGGAACAGGCAACATTTGAACCTTGATCTCATCTGAACTAGTTCAAAGAGAGAACAATATCTATATACACACAGATGTGTATAGAAATTCATTTTACCCAATAGGGAAGCAGGAAGGGAAGTGGCTAAGAGAAAAGGGGGCCAGTGATCAAACACTAAATAGATTTTTGAGAAGGGGATGGGTTAAAAAGGATAAGGATAAAGGGAAATAAACAGCTAGCAATCATAACTGGTGTGGAAATGTTTTTGAAGTTAATAGATCTGTTTTCCATGAGCTATCTTGCTGTACTGAAGTATTGGACACAGAGTAAGCCTGTTTGCAGGAAGGAGCCACTCAGGAGCTTATAATGAGTCAGAAGTCTTGCTCACTCCCAGATGCCTTCATAGTGTCTGATGACTGACCTTTCTAAACCGTCCAATACAAAGTCTACTTGATGCAGCCAATGCTGGCTTAAATCAGCCTTATAGTCAGTTGTTGCTACAACCATCCTGAAACATCCTACTTCTGTGTTCCACCTATTCCTGAAAAAGACTGGTCTGTGAACTTAGATTGCTTTTTCTCCTCTTAAACCCTGAATCCTATCATACTCAGGTCTTTGGCTACTCCAGCATGCATATCAACACTTTTCCCTTTTAAAAAATAATCTTTTTAACTCAACCAGGATCCCTTTGTTTGAGGAATGGGCTTTTCTTGGTTGGCACTGAATGTAAATGGGATGAACTCACCTATAAAATGGAAGTTGATAGCAGAATGGATTCAGAAACCAGAATCTAACAATATGTTGTTTACTAGAAACACACTTGAAAAATAAAGAAACACAAAGTTAAAATAAGAGGCTAGAGAAGAATCTTGTTTGCTTCAGCTGAAGTGAAAAAGACAGGAGTAGCAATCGCAATCTCAGATAAAGACAAAAAGTAAAAATAGACCTAAGCAACCCATTAACAAACAATTATTAAGCACCTACTATGTACCAGGCAATATGCTAACTAGTAAGGATACAAAAGGAAGAAAGACAGTCCCTGTCGTCAAGCAGCTTATAGTATGATGGGGGAGATAACATGCAAATATATATAAAGCAAGTTATATACAGGAAATAACTAAAAGGGGGAAAGCACTGGAATTAAGAGGTGTTAGGGAAAGGTTCCCATAGAAGGTAGGATTATAGCTGAGATTTAAAGGAAGTCAGGTCAGTAAGTAGAATGGAAGGGGAAGAGGATTCTGGGTATAAGGGACAGGCATGAGACAGGAGAAAATATCCAGAACCAAGAAATGGAACGTCTTCTTTAAAGGACAGTCGGGAGGCCAGTGTCACTGGACCAGAGAGTACTTTATTTGGGGAATAAAGTATAAGGTGGCTAGAAATGTAAGAAGGTGTTGGGTTATAATGGCTTTTGAATGCTAAACAGAGCATTTTGTATTTGTTCCTGGAAACAATAGAAAGCCACTGCAATTTACTGAATAAGGGGAAAAGGCATGAAATAACTGGACTTGTGTTTTCAGAAAATCAATTCAGTGGCTGAATGGAGAATGGATTGGTGTGTGGTGAGACTTGAGGCAGGCAGGCCTTCCCTCCCCATAAACACACAGAGCAACATTTGCAATAATCCAGTTGTGAGGTGATATAGGTCTGCAGCAGGGTGGTAGCACTGTCAGAGGAGAAAGGAAGCATATCAGAGAGATGTTTTCAAGGTGGCATTGACAGGTCTTGGCAACAGCTTGGGTGTGAGCCTGCAAGACTGAAAGGATGGTGTTATCCACACAGTAAGAGGGAAGACAGGACAGAGTGGGGAGGTAGCAGGAGAGATTATGGGGAAAGATAATGAGTTCTATTTTGTACATATTGAGCTTAAGATATGTACTGGAAGGCAGCTGGCTAGCTCAGTGGATTGAGAGCCAGGCCTAGAGAGGGGAGGTCCTGGGTTCAAATCTGACCTCAGACACTTCCTAGCTGTGTGACCCTGGCCAAGTCACTTGACCCCCATTGCCCACCCTTACCACTCTTCTGCCTTGGAGCCAATATATAGTATTGACTCCAAGATGGAAGGTGAGGGTTTAAAAAAACACACAAACAAATCATAGAAACAATCGATAATTTCATTAAAGGTAATGATGGCAACAAGACATACCAAAATATGAGATGTAGCCAAAACAATACTTAAGGGAAATTTGATATCCTTCAACACATCAATAAAAGAGAGAAAGAACAGATCAATGAATTCAGCAGGCAACTAAAAAATAGAAAATTAAACTAATTAAGATTTTTAAATCTCCAATTAAACACAAAATTAGAAATATCTGAAAAATCAAAAAAGAGATTAGTAAAACTGAAGATTTAAAAACCTAATTGAGCTAGTGAATAAAACTAGGCACTAGTAGTTTTAGGATGGAAAAACACAATGAAATAGGTAAACCATTGGCTAAGTCGATTAAAACAAAGAAAAAACCCAAATGACCAGTTTCAAACGTGAAAATTAAACGTGAAAATTTCAAACGTGAAATTAAAGTATTAGGAACCATTATGCCAAAATACATGCCAATAGGGGCAGCTGGGTAGCTCAGCGGATGGAGAGTCAGGCCTAGAGACGGGAGGTCCTGGGTTCAAATCCAGCCTCAGATACTTTCCAGCTGGGTGACCCTGGGCAAGTCACTTGACCCCCATTGCCCACCCTTACCACTCTTCCACCAAGGGGACAATACACAGAAGTTAAGGGTAAAAAACAACAACAACAACAACAAAAACAAAATACATGCCAATAAAACTGGCAATCTAATTGAAATGGATGAATATTTACAAAAACATAAATTGCCCAGATTAATCAAGGAAGAAAGAAAATATTTAAATAACCCTCTCTTAGAAAAAGCAATTGAACAAGCCTTAAATAAGCTCCTTAAGGAAAAACCCAGGACCAGAGGGATTTACAAGCAAATTCTACCAAACATTTCAAGAAGAATGAATTCTAATACTATATAAGCTATTTGGAAAAGTAGGAAAAGCAATGCTACCAAAGTTCTTCTATGACACAAATATGATATTGATCCTTTGCTCTCTGTCAATCGACCTCTTTCCAAACATTCCATGCTCTGCTTGCAAAGCCTGTCCTTACAATGCCTAAACCACAGGAGTGCCAAAACAGAGAAAGAAAACCATAAAAAAAAAAGAAAGAAAACCATTTCCCCAAGGAATATTAGCGTAAAATCTTAAAATAAAATACTAGCAATGAGTCTCCAAAAGATCATACACATCTGACCAAGCTCAGCTGAGACTACAAATGCAGACTTGGCTCAGTTTTAGGAAAACGATCAGCAAAACTGGCAAAACGTAACAAAACCAACAAAAATCATGTGGTTCTATCGATAGATACAGAAAAGGCTTTTTGTTGAAATATCCATTTCTATTCAAAGCATTAGAAGGCACAGAAATAGATGGCAGGATTTTTTCTTTTTTTTTTTTGGAGTCAATACTGTGTAAGGACTAGGCAATGGGGGTTAAGTGACTTGCCCAGGGTCACACAGCTGGGAAGTGTCTGAGGCCAGATTTGAACCCAGGACCTGCCGTCTCTAGGCCTGGCTCTCACTCTGCTGAGCTACCCAGCTGCCCCCTGATGGTCTTTTTCTTAAACCAATCAGTAGTATCTGACAGCAACAGCACGCATTATCTGTAATGGGGACAAGCGAGAAGCCTTCCCAGCAAGATCAAGGGGAAGCAAGGATGTCCATTATCACCATTACTATTCAATAGTGCACTAGAAATGCTGGCTGTAGTAAAGACAAGCAAAGGAAACTGAAGAAGCACAAAGGACAAAGAAACAAAACTATCCCAATATGATGGTTCACTTAGAGAACCCTGGAGAGGCAACTAAAAGTCCAGTTATTAACAAGTGAAGTTGTAGGATACAAACTACACCCATATAAGTTGCCTGCATTTCTGCCTGTTACCAATAAAACCCAGCAGAGAGAGATGAAGAGAAATCTCACTAAAATAACTAGATGATGGGGGCAACTGGGTAACTCAGTAGATTGAGAGCCAGGCTAGAGATGGAAGGTCTTGGGTTCAAATCCAACCTTAAGACCTTTCCTAGCTGTGTGACCCTGAGCAAGTCACTTAACCCCCGCTGCCTAACCCTTATCACTCTTCTGTCTTGGAACCAATACACAGTATTAATTCTAAGACAGAAGGTGAGGGTTTTGAAAAATAAATAAATAAAATAACTACATGAACACAATTAAAAATACTCCACACAAAGACAAATCTAAAAAACTCTAGAAATATTC
Source organism: Gracilinanus agilis (assembly GCF_016433145.1). Lineage (NCBI taxonomy): Eukaryota > Metazoa > Chordata > Mammalia > Didelphimorphia > Didelphidae > Gracilinanus > Gracilinanus agilis. The sequence goes on along the minus strand of NC_058135.1, from coordinate 291,378,175 downwards.
ATTGCTCATGGGGAAGCCAAGTCAATATAATAAAAATTACAATAATACCTGAATTCATTTACTTATTCAGTGCCACACAAATCATACCTCAGAAGGATTATTTTACGAGGCTAGGAAAAATGATAATAAAATTCATCCAGAGCAGTGATTCCCAAAGTGGGCACCACCGCCCCCTGGTGGGTGCTGCAGCAATCCAGGAGGATGGTGATGGCCACACTTTTTTTGTGTTACATTCTATTCTGAGTTCAATAAATAGTTTCATAATTTCCAGGGGGCGCTAAGTAATATTTTTTCTGGAAAGGGGGCAGGAGGCCAAAAAAGTCTGGGAACCGCTGCTCTAGAGGAATAAAAGATCAAGAATAACAAGGGAATCAGAGTGGGGAGAGGGGAGGAAAGCAAAGCAAGGGAACCCAGCTCTGTACCAATTGTCAAACTATAATACAAAGCTTTAATGGTCAAAACAATCTAGTGCTAGATAAGAAATTGTGGTCAATCAATGGAACAGAATATGCAAAGTATAGTAGTAAAAGACTACAGTCACCTAGAGTTTGATAAGCTCAAAGATCCAAGCTAGTAGACACTATCTACTAAGATAAGCTCAAAATGGGTACATGATTTAGATATAAAGGATTATATCATAAACAAATTAGAGGAGCACAGGAAAAAGTACTTGTCAGCTCTATGGAGAGAGAAGAGTTCATGACTAAATGAGGTAGAAAGGATCACAGGAAATGAAGTGGATAATTTTTGGTTACATTAAATTTATTTATTTATTTTAACCCTTATCTTCCATCTTAGAATCAATGCTGAGTATTGGTTCTAAGGCAGAAGAGCAGTAAGGGCTAGGCAATGGGGATCAAGTGACTTGCCCAGGGTCACACAGCTAGGAAGTCACATTTGAACCTAGGACCTCCCATCTCTGGGCCTGACTCTCTATCCACTGAGCCACCCAGCTGCCCCCAGTTACATTAAATCTATTTATTTATTTTTTTTTTAACCCTTAACTTCTGTGTATTGGCTCCAAGGCAGAAGAGTGGTAAGGGTGGGCAATGGGGGTCAAGTGACTTGCCCAGGGTCACCCAGCTGGGAAGTATCTGAGGCCAGATTTGAACCCAGGACCTCCCCTCTCTAGGCCTGACTCTCCATACACTGAGATACCCAGCTGCCCCCAGTTACATTAAATTTAAAAGGTTTAGTACAACCAAAACTAATGCGGCCAAAATTAGAAGGAAAGTAGGAAATTGAGGGACAATTTTTTACAGCATGTTTCAATGAAAAAGTTTCTCATTTCTCAAATATGTAGGGAAACGTGTCCAGTTTATAAAAATAGAGCCATTTCCCAATTGAAAAATAGTCAAAAAGATAAGAAGAGGCAGTTTCCAGATAAAAGTTATCAAGTTCTTGCGGCGTTTGTTAGTTGTTTTCAGTCACGTCTGATGGCGTAACATCTTTCGGGGTTTTCTTGGCAAAGACACTGGAGTGGTCGGCCATTTCCTTCTCCAGCTCACTTCCCAGGTAAGCAAACGGAGGCAAACAGGGTTATGGAACCTGTCCAGAGTCACACAGCTGGGAAGCGTCCGAGGTCGGATCTGAACTCACAACACCGAGTCTTCCTGATCCCTGGCTGGGGGCTCTCAGCTGTCCTCAGTGACGGCTTATCTCCCCTAATCAATACAAAATGGCCCACAATTCCAAAGGACTCATGATGCAAAGTGCTCTCCATCTCCAGAGAGAGAACTGATCATTTCAGATTATAGCAGATTTTCTTTCACTTTAAAATGTTTTTTTTTTCTTGCCTTTTTTCCTTTTGCAATATGACTAATGCGGAAATAGGTTGTACATGATTTCACATGTATGATGGTTATTTGATTTTTTGCCTTCTCAGTGGGTGGGGCGGACGTGGAAAGGAAGAAGAGAATTTCATTGAAATAAAACATCATTTTAAAAATATACATATATGTGTCGGAAAATATAGTTCAAGAGTAAGAAGAGGGAGAAAGGCGCGATGATGCGTAGGCCACGTGGAAGCCTCGTGCTCCTGTATAATGAATACTTTCTCCGAGAAAAGAATCAAAATGCGGGACACGGTTGGGGATGTGACACTAAATGACGACCCGGGTGCAACTATCGATAATACGTAAATAAGTCTTGACTGATCACACAGGTTAAAACCAGTGGAAATGCACGTTGGATATGTGGTGGGGGGGAGGGAGGGGGAAGCAAAAATAGGAATCATGAAACCATGGAAAATTTTTCTAAAAAAATAAAATATTTAAATTTAAAAAAAAACTTAAAAAAAAAGAAAAGAATAAAAAGGTTTTAACTATGACGAGTATCAAATAACATCACAAAAAATGAAATGAATTATATATCTAACTGTATTGTGTTTATATGTGTATGTATATCTCTACACCTACATACATACATACATATGCTCACACACATATCTTTAACCCAGGATTACAATTAGAAGGCCCCTTCCACCAGTAAAGCCAAGAAAAAGGGCCCAAACGTCTACTTAGAGACGTCTATTTGTAGACGTGGCAAAGAGCTAGAAACGAAGACTCATCCGCTGAGGAGAGGCTAAACAAATTAAGATACATAAATGATACGGAACATAATTGTTCCATAAGAAACGATGATCAGAGAAACCTGAGAAGACTTGATGATCTGATGCAGGAGGAAATGAGCAGAACCAGGAGAAGGATTTAGAAAATGACAGTAACATTAGAAAGACTTAAGAACTGGGGTTGTTGCAGTGACCAACCATCATTCTAGGGGCCCTGCTGGCTGCCTCCTAAGAGAATGGCAATAGGCTCAGGGTGCAGAATGAGACAAGGACATTTTGGACACATTTTGGACATTTGTCTTCCTGGACTATGCATACTTGTTACAAGGACTTCTCACTGTCTCTCTTGTCTTTTCCTATTAGGAAGAGAGACACAAGGAAAAGGAAATAGGGTGGGTTAAAAAAAAAAAAAAAAAGGAAAAGACAGTGAAAAGGGTCACTGAAACAGCTTTCTAAAAACACACAGAAGGACAAAAAGAATCCTAGATAAGCCAGCTTGGAGGTACATAGTGAAAATTTCTCTCTCTCTCCCCTCTTTCCTCTCTTCTCTCTCTCTCTCTCTCTCTCTCTCTCTCTCTCTCTCTCTCTCTCTCTCTCTCCTTTTCTCTCTCTCTCTCTCT
>NC_058135.1:291340603-291355008 GCF_016433145.1 Gracilinanus agilis | reverse complement strand
ATGGGGGGCGGGGGGGGGGGGCGGGGAGGGAAGGAAAGACCCCAGGCTGGGGTGGGGCCGGGCAGGGGCTGGAGGGAGGGAGCCGGACCCACCGGGCGGCCTCGATGAAGCCGTGGGTTTCCTTCCAGTGAGGCAGGAGCTGCTCCGTCTCCTCGTCCCAGAGCCGGACGTTGTGATAGGTGAAGAGCTCGGGGTAGAAGTTGTCTATCTCTCTGGCCACATTCAGGATGTGGCTGACCCTGCAGAGAGAAGCCAGGCCACGCCCGGCCTGAGCAACAGCTCCCTGCAGGGGGCTGCAAACCCACTTCAGATTTCCCCGGGAAACGGATCAGTCTGCCCAGGGTCCAAACGCCACGGAACGGATTCTGTGGGCTGCCCTGAAGTCATTGTGATGTTGAGAACGAGGGGCCTGGGCCAGCTGGGGGCCCAGCGGATGGAGAGCCAGGCCTGGAGATGGGAGGTCCTGGGTTCAAATCTGGCCTCAGACCCTTCCCAGCTGGGTGACCCCCAATGCCTGGCCCTTACCGTTCTTCTACCTTGGAACCAATGCTCGGCATTCATTCTAAGTCAGAAGGTCAGGTGGGGAGAGCTTTGAGAGAGAGACAGAGACAGAGAAAGGGAGGGAGAGAGAGAGATAGGCAGAAAAACAGAGAGTGAGAGACAGACAGAGAGAAGGAGAGAGAGGGAGAGAGACAGATGGAGATGGAAACAGAGACAGAGACAGAGAGAGACAGAGAAAGGGAGGGAGGGAGGGAGGGAGAGAGACAGAGAGACAGAGACAATGAGACAGGGAGGGAGACAGAGAGACAAAGAGACAGAGAGAGAGAGAGAGAGACAGAGAGAGAGCGCACTGTGCCAGGGATGGGGAGAAGGGGACGGCTTCTGTACCAGAAGGCGCAGGGGAGGCAAATCCGGAGGGGCTTCAGGCGCAGGATCCTCCCCTGCTTGGTCCAGATGCCCTCCACGGTTGAGCCCCCCCCAGCTCGCTGCTCCTTACCTGTTTCTCTGCAGTTCATCCAAGTTGGCAGCATTCCACTCGGAGCCCTACGGAAAGGTAAGGGTGGGTGGCCGCTCGCCTCCCCCCACGGCCCCAGCCCTCCCCGGTCCCCGGCTCTGGCAGGCTCACCAGGTAGAGGTGGGGGAAGATATGCGAGGCCCGATCCCGCTGGGCCATGAGGACCAACATCTGGTTATCGATGAAGTCTCGGTACTGCTGCAGGGGGCAGCCCAGGCGGCCCTCGAGGGCCTGGCGAATCTGGGGAAAGGCCAGAGGCTCTAGGCGGGTGGGGGGCGTCCTGCTCCTGCCACCGCCGGAGCCTGGGGCAGGAAGGGGCCCTCAGCTATCAGCCCTCCACGGGGATCCAAAGACTCTTCCTAGTTGCTGGGGCAGGAGAAGGCTGAGGCCTCTGGGTAAAGGGCCCGAGGAACCTCCCCCGTTGGGTCTGGCCCCCCGGCCTCCCGGCGCCCCACCTACCTCTTTGGAGGTGACACTTTCCAGGTCGCTGGTGTCCAGCACGTCTCCCAGCTCAGCCCGGATGAGCCGCTCCATGCGTTCTTGCTCGGAGTGCCTGCAGACGGGGCCCGTCAGCCCAGGGACCCCCGTTCGAACCCTCTCCTGCTCCCCCAACCCCTGCCCGCCTTGGGCCAGCCCCGCGCCCTGGCCGTCAGCCCCGGGCGCAGCTGCCTCTCTCCCCACGCGCCCCACTGACCCACTGGAGTCAGCACTGGGCAGCTGAGAGCGGAGGGACTCCAGGTCGGCCATGGCCATCCACTCGTTGATGCAGCTCTGGTCCGAGGTGATTCGGGCCTGGTAGTAGGCGGTCCAGGCCAGGGCGCTGCCTCCGGGCACCAGGCCGTTGCCCAGAGCCATCTCGCACGCCTGGTGCAGCACCTGCAGAGTGGCCCTGCGTCCGGGAAGGAGGGCACTGAGCCTCGGCGGGCAGCCACCGCGGGCCGGGCACAGTGCAAAGCAGCGGACATAGAAAGAGAGGCGAAGGGAGCCCCCAGGCTGCTGGGGGAGGCTGTGCAGAGACACGAATAAGCTGCAGCCGGGATCGCGAGGAAACAGCGCGAGAGAGGAGGCCCTAGCACTGAGAGGCTCCCGGAAGGCTTTTTGGAGAAGGCGGGGACGGCCAGAGGAAAAAAAGGGGGTGGGGGGCCTTGTCTCTGGAAGAGCCGGGAGGCTGGGTCACAAGTCCGGGGCAGCTGGGTGGCTCTGTGGATAGAGTTGGGCCCAGAGAGGGAGCTCCTGGAGTCCAATCTGGCCTCGCACACTTCCTGGCTGGGTGACCCTGGGCAAGTCATTTAACCCCCATTGCCCAGCCCTGACCGCTCTTCTGCCTTGGAATCGACTGCTTCTAAGAGGAAAGGCACGAATTTAAAAGAAAAAACGAGTCCGAGTCAGGGAGGGAGGGAAGGGGGGGCTCGAAGGCCAAACGGCCCTTTGGATTCGGTCCAGGAGGCCGTCGGGAACCAGGGGGGCTACTGGGGGGCAGGTGGGTGGAGAATGGCACGGCCACACCTGGGCTTTAGGAAAGCTACTCTGGAGGCTAAATGGAGGATGGGCAGGACCCCGGCCCGCTGCCACCGTCCAAGTGAGAGGCGATAAGACAAAGGCGGAGCCGCCCTGACTCCCCTTCTGCTCCCACGACGCCCCCCCGCCCCGCTTCCCGTTCTCACCACATGGTCTGGATGGAGATGGGCTTGAAGATTCGGGTTTGGCCCCCAGAGGTCACGGTGAAGCCCCTAAAGGAGGAGGAGGAAGACGGGGACGACGGAGCCCTCAGGAGCGGGCAGTGCCAGGCCCCAGCCCCTTCCCCTCTCTGGGTCTCGGTTTCCCCTGTACAACAAGGGGTCGGGCTATCCCTTCTGTGTAAGATGCACACGTCTGCCCACTCCCAGGGGCCTGGGACGTTCTGCGACGGCACCTGCCTCCCTACCCCGTGAGATGGGCAGGGCCGGTGTGCTACCTCTGCTGGACAGATGGGGAAACTGAGGCCCAGAGAGCACCAGGGCTTTTCCCAACAAACCTGAACCCCCGAGCCCAAAGCCCAGAGTGCCGGCAGCCTTCCTCCCTCCCTCCTGTTTCCGGTCGCCCCTTCTCACCCGTCACCATCCAGGTAAACTTGAGTGTCACTCCAGAGGGGGAGGACCAGGCCCAAGGTGCAGCTGGGGGGGCTGGGGGGGCAGAGGGAAAGGCAGCTGGGTTCCCCTGGCCCTTCCGGGCTCTCCCGTCTCCCCCCTTCCAGCAGCGCCCCTACCTGCTCTGGGAGAAGTCTACCCCGAGGAGGACGGTCTCCTCCTGGCTCAGGAGCTCCGACGTGGACACCACAAGCAGGTAGCGGAGCCATTGAGGCCGGGGGGTCTCCAACTGGACTGCCTGGGGGGGCACACACCACACACTCGGACCCACGTGCCATCTCTAAGCCCGCATCCCGGGCACGGCAGGGAGGGGGGAATAGGGCGAAGGTGGGGGAGGAATCGGACCTAGAATTTCATGATGGAACTCCCACATGGAGTCAAGTCCCTCTGTCAGGTGTATGAGGCAGCTTTCTTGCTCTTGCAGAGCTCCTGGGATACGAAGTGAAGTGACTTACCCAGGGTCATACAGTCAGGACGTGACAGAGGCAGGACTTCCTGGCTCTGAGGCCAGCCAGCTCTCTGTGTACCAAAGCCAAGTGGCCTCTCAAACACATCAATTCACCATAGTACGCCCTTCCCATCACCCCCCTCTCCTGAGCATGGGGAGGGCCAGGAGAACGACAGGAGGGGTGGGAGTGGCGGGGACGATGGCAGAGCCACGTAAGACAGACACTGAGGATTAGACAGAATGGGAAAAGTGCGATCGCAGAGGGAAAAGAGGGAGAAATCTCATCTTGTAGGGGAACCTGTGGCTTCCTGGAGGAGGTGACGCTGAAGCCAGGCCTTAAGAGATGGGGAGAGTTTACTTCTAAACCCTTACCTTCTGCTTTAGAATGATACAAGAAGAAAAGGCTAAGCAAATGGGGGTTAAGTGACTTGCCCAGGGTCACACTTAGCTAGAAAGTGTCTGGGGCCAAATCTGAACCCAGCACTTCCTGTCTCCAGGCCTGCCTCTCTATCCATTGGGCCACCTAGCTGCCCCTTAGATGAAGAGAATTTTTCAAGTGGGGAGTTTTCCAGGGCACAAACTGGGCTTCAAAGGACAAAAGATCATGACTTTACAGCTGGAAGGGACCGCAGACCTTTCTTAGGTTACAGAGGGGTAAACTGAGGCCCAGGAATATAGGCACTTGCTGAGAAGTAGGATCCTAGATTTGGAGATGGCCAACCAGTCTAACTCCTTTATTTTACAAATGAGGAAACTGAGGCCCAGGGAGAACTAAGGGACTTGCTAAAGATCACACAAGTCTGTGCTTCTGGGGCGGGATTGGGACCCAGGTGCTCTGGAACAGAGGGTTCCTGTAAGAGAGAAGGCTGGACAGGTTAGCTGGGCTAGCTGGGTTAGGGCACTGAATGCCAAGCTGAGCTTTCCTCAAATCAGTAGATGGTGAGGGAGTTATTCAAAATGGTGCTGCTGGGGAATGGAGCGGCCCTAGCCCTGCTGGGATGGGGGGGGGGACTGGTTGGTCAAGGGGGAGGGACGGAGAAAAACAAAATGCCTGAAGCTGGAATGTCGGGGACTAGGAGAAAAGCAATGCTGAAGCCGAGGAGTCAGAAGGAGCAGATGTCGGTGGCAAGATGCCGAGTTCTGTTTGAGATGGAGTCAGAGGGAGATCGGGGTCCTCCTCCTGGAGGTGAGAGCTGAAGCCCTGGAAGGTGAAAGGGCCCAAGGGAGAGAGCATGGAGAGAGGAGGGAAGAGGGATGAGGACAGCCTCTGGGGGAGGCAGGAGGAGGAGGAGGAGACAGAGAAGGCACAATCAGAGAAGTAGAAGAAGAACCAGAAAATGGAATCTTTCCCTTCCCTCTCCCTGAGGGCCCCCCTCTCACCAGCTGGATGTTGTCCTGAGCCCTCAGCAGCCCCACCATAAGGTGCAAGTGCCTCCTCTGCTCTTGCTTCCCAGGGCTCGGGCACTCCGGAGTCCCCTGGCCACTTCCATCTGGGTGGTCTGAGGGAGACGCCTTTTCTTCTGGGTCTTCCTCTTCGTCTGACCCGGCACTGGGCTCCCCTCTGTCCTGGAGCCCCAGGACGGCCCCACGAAGCACAGCAAAGCTCTGCCTGGCCGGGAGCAGAGCATCAATGGATACTCTCGGAAGATCTCAAAGCACTTCACTCATTTATCACTGGGGAGGGCCAGCCCCCTTCCCTTCTGCCCCAGTGAGCCGAGGAAGTGGGGAAAGAGACGGGGACCTAGCGTGGAGCAAAGGACCGAAACAGCCCACACCCGGCTGGCCAGGGGAGCTGAGGGGCCCCATGCCTGGGCGCCAGGGAAGGGGCTTCCTCACCTGCGCTGCAGCTGGCTTCTCCTGCTCAGCCCTTCATCCTGCCAGGGAAGCAGCCCCAGGGGGCAGTGTGAGGGGCTCCGTCAGGCCCTCCCTCCCGGCCCTGGCCCTGGCCCTGGCCCTGGCCCTGCAAGCCTAACAGGTTGTTCCTTCTTGGGAACCAGGCCTAGAGCAGTGGGGCCGGCCTCCTACCAATGGGGAGGATGGGAAGCTGAGGGTGGAAGGGCCCTTGGAGCTCATCCTGGCCCACACAGCCCTGGGAGCCTGGGGGAGGGGCGCTGTGTGCGTGGGAAAGCCTCGGGTTTGGGGAGCTCATTCCCACCCCCCTTCCCCCGACCCCAGGATTCAGTGGCTGCCAGGGAAGAGGGGTTCCTGCCTCCAGCCAGCTGCCACCCACCCCACACGCTCTGGCCCGGCCACCAGCTGTCCGCCTGCAGGGTGGGTGGGTACCTGGGAGCCCGGGGGCCCCAGGCGGGGGCATCCCCAGGGGCCCTGCCGGCCTCTCCTTAGCTAGGAGTGCCCGGGGATGTGGGCACTGCCCAGTGCCCGCTGCGGCAGGCCCAGCGGGAGAGAGGGAGGACTGATTGCGTGGGCAGGGACGGGGCAGAGGCGGACTCACCGCAGGGCCCACGGGGGTGGAGTGGCCGCTGCCCGAGGGGGACCGGCTCACTGTGACCAGGGCCATGCACGCGCGCGCGGCTGGACGGCGGGCTCCAGGCGCAGCCCCCTCCCACAGCCCCAATCCGAACCAAGCCGCCCAGTCCAGCCCAGCCCAGGCCCGGCCAGGCCAGACCAGGAAGGAGAGGAACGAGCCGAGCACGGCCGAGCCACTCCGGCCTGGCACCTCCTCGGGGGCGGCCCTTAAAGGGCCAGCAGCCCCGCCCGGACGGCCTCCCCGGCTGCCAGCGCCGCATCCGCCCCTCCCCTCCCGCTTGCGCTCGGGTCGGACGAGGCCCCGCCCCCAGGGGGCGGAGCCGCCCCAAGCCCGTCCTTCTCCCTCCAGGTAATGGGCTGGGCCTCCCCGGGGCTGGAGGGGGCTGCGGACTCCGTAGGGCGAGCTCTGCATCCTGCCGCCGGGAGGCTTCAGGAGGTCCAATGCCAGCCCGGCCCCTGCCTCAACTTCCCCACCTAGAGCAGTGGTGGCAGCTCGGTGCCATGCAGAGAGTTGGGCCCCCGGTTCCAGCCCTGGCCACTCACTAGGGGGCCGGACCTTGGGCAAGTCCTGGGCTCCCTGGGCCTCAGTTTCCTCTTCTGTAAAATGAGGGCAGGTGCACGGAGGGCCCCTCCAGCTCCCTCCAACCGCCCATCTGGGGTCCTATCACCTGCCCTTGGTAGGAAGGCCCTGGAGAAGGGAGGAAGGGGGTTGCCCAGTGGTCAGTGAAGCCTCTCCCCTGCGGGTCCAGGCACTGTCCAGGCTGGCCAGCAGCCTCAGGAGCTGCTCACAATTGGGGCCTGAGCCGGGGGGTCTCCAAGGCCCTCCCCGCCTTGCTTGGGCACTCGGTGGCCTGTACAGCCGGCTCATGGGGGGCCGGGCCGGGTCACTGCACACAGTAGGCACTTGTCAATGGGGGAGGGGGGGAAGCGGAGAGCAAGTCCGCTGGCCGCAGGAGGCTTCTGGGCAGCCGGCCAGCTTTGTGTCCTCAGGAGGGGGACCAGGGAGGGGGCATTTACGGGCATCCCGCCCTCCCCCAAAGGTCACAGAGCGCAGCAGAGCCACAGGCTGGTTTCTAATTTATTTCCATCCTGGCCACCCCTAACCCCTGACCCTCCCCTCAAGCTGGTCAGCAATTTATAAATAAGTAAATGATAAAAGCCAGGAGCGAGGCCTGGCCTGGGCAGTGTCCTCTCCCCGCGGAGTGGGCAGTTCAGTGGTCAGTGAGGGAGAGGCGCAGAATTCGCTGGAGCTCCTCCTCTTCCTGCCGCCCCTTCCTCTCTCTTTCCTCCTGCTCCCGGGAGGACAGTTCTAGGGCCAGGCGGAGCTGCTCGTCGAAGCTGGGGGGGCTCAAGGAGGGTGGGGTCAGGCGAGGGGACCCGGGGCCCCCCGGCTCTGGAGGTGGCAGCAGGCTCTCCTGGAGGGCCCTGCCAAGGTGCAGAGAGGAGCGGCTGCTAATAGGGCTGGCTGCAAAAGAACCCCCCCAACTGCAGTGAGAGCCCCCAGCAGGGCTCCTGGGCCCAGGGAAGAGAAGGCCGGCTCTGGGGACCTTCCTGAGCCCATGTGGGGCAAGGAGCTGGGAAGGGGGAAAGCAGAGGTAGATCCCCAGGAGGAAGCAAGATCGCCGGCACCCCAGAAGCCCTTTAGAAATGTATTATACTTAAAAAAAACCAAACAACCCTCATCTTCCACCTTCCAATCAATACTGTTCCAAGGCAGAAGAGCGGTAAGACCTAGCTAGGCAAAGCAGGTCAAATGACTTGCCCAGGGTCACGCAGCTAGGAAGCATCTGAGACCCTACATGAACCCAGGACCTCCCGTCTCTATCTGCTGAGCACCGAGCTGCCCCTTGTGGCATACTTTTAATGCCCCTGGCACTGAGGGGCTGGCATGGGGCTCTGCCAAGGTGCCCATATTAGAGAGAAAGCCCCAAGGCCCTGCTGGGCAGTAACAGCCACCGGGGGGCAGAGGGGCTGCCCCTTAGGCCATCCTCCTTCCCCAGCTCCCCAATCCTAGAGGCAGAGGGGGCTCCTCCACAACACTCCATCCCGGGCAGTTCAGGGTGCCCCCTGGGGGAGGCGGCAGCAGGGAGGGGGCCTAGAAGCGGGAGGGGGGCTCACCGCTCCAGCTGCAGCTGTTCATCGTAGGCAGGCGGGGGAGAGTGGAGGTCTGGGCCTGGCCGGGTGTTGGTCAGAGCTTCCCAGATGGTCACCTGCAGGAGGGAAGAGGTCGGGAAGGGCTAAGGGATGCCTCCTGCTCAGGGGTCTGCCGGGCCTCGCTCGGCCCCCGAGGGCTGGGACGAGCCCGGAGATCCCCGCGATGCCTCTCCCTGCCCTCACCTGCTCGGTCTCCGTCCCGGCCTCTAGCAGGCTCTGCTGGATAGCAAACTGCAGCAGGTCGTCATCTTCGTCCCTCAGGGGCTCGCTGTGGCCGGCGCCCAGCACGCTGTACCCCTCGGGGACCTCAAACACGGCCGGGTCCACCTCGCAGGGGAAGGGGCTCCCTGGGGAAGGGAGAAGGCCGGACCTCCATCGTCCCCTTCCCCCTCCTTCCCGGGCTCGGGGGCCTCCCCTGGGGGCCGCCCCCCCTTCTCCCTCAGGCTGTACCGGCAGCAGGGGAGCTGGAGTCGGTGGACCTCGGGCTGGGAGACGGCACCCACACAGAGCTCAGAGGTTCGTCACAGCCACACAGGTTGCCGAAGGTGATCCGGGCGTTGAGCACGTGGAATAAGGGGATTTCTGAGGGGACAGCGGCCGGGCCCTGAGCCGGGCAGCAGGGCAGCCCCTCCCCACCCACCCCCCGCGGCTCGGCCCCTGCCCGGGCACGAGACCCCCTAATCTGACTTCGAACTTGCCCGGCCCCTTCCCAGGGCGGGCCGTGCCCACCTCGCCGGCCGGGCCCTCTGCCAACGCCTTTCTCTTGGGTCGGCTGTGGCCGGGCCCATGTCGGGTGTCCCCCCCCAGACGTGAGGCTCCCGGGGGCAGGCAGGGCTCCCCACCTGTGTCCCTGCCCTGACTAAGCTCCTCCAGGACACAGAGGGCTCCCTTTTGTCTCGGTACCCCCAAGAGCTCTAATGGGCCACCGGCTGAGTCACGAGGGGGAAAGGGGGTGCGGACGGCGATGGGGAGGGAGGTCAGGGCCCCCACGCAGGCCGAGAGCCCTCCCCACCCCACCTTTCTCTATCTCTCCTCACCAATCTTGACAGGGAAGCCTGGTGGGAGGCGCAAAGTGATGAAGTCCCGAAGTTTGGCGAAGTGGGCGTTGCTGATGGCCATGAGGTCGATGATGGGGGTCACCTGGTCACCCAGAGACAAGGGGTGCTCCTCGCTCAGCCACAGGGTGGCCTTGAACCTGCCAGACCAGCCTTAGACTATGAGGCCCGCCTGGACCTGCGCCCCCGAGCCCAGCCGGTTTCCCCTTCGAGGGCGGCCGCAGGTCCTCTTAGCTGGGAGGGCCCTTCCTAGGCTGGCCGGGGCCGCTGACCTGCCCTCCGGCCTCGGGCCGGCCCGGAGGAATCCCCGGGGTCCGTGCAAAGGGCAGGAGGGGCCGGCCTGGAAGGACCATCCTACCTACCGCTGCACTTTGCTGGACATCTCGATGGGGCGGCCGATGTTGCGCGCTTCCAGGCTGAAGTTGGGGTCAAAGTACTCTTCGGCAGAGATGGCCGTCGGGTTGGTGGGGCTGGCGGACTGCTGCACGGGGGCCTGCCCCGACCCCCGCCGGGAGAAGAGCTCAGCCTCTGCCCCTCGAGTCACCCCCGAGCCCCGGCCCAGATTCCCGACCCCCCTGGACCGAGCCGGCCCTCACTCACCCCGTTGTGGGACGAGTGCTGCTGGGCCATCCCCAGGAAGGACTGGAAGGGCGTCTTCCCCCCTGGGGGACACGAGAGCCCGTGAGAGCAGCCCCAGCTCCCCTCCCTCGAACCCGGGACCCTGGCATGGGAAAGCGGTGAGGTGGGGGGCCGGGAAGGACACCGAGATTTCCCACCGGGGGAATGTAGTTACATGGAAGGCAGGGACTGTGCCAGTACACGTAGGTGCTTACTAAATGCACAGATTAAATTAATCATTAATACACGAGCGGCACCGCGGAGGGGGTGACTCCACTGTGAAAATGAGCATCCGGCTGGGTTTCTGAAAACAAGCTTATGCCATCTGCTGCCGGTTTCATTCATTCAGCAGAAGAGCGAACAAGGGGCCCACAGGGGCGCCACAGCGCACGACACCGAGCCTGGAGTCATGAAGCTCTGGGTTCAAATCCAACCTCAGACAGGGATTAGCGGCGGGACTCTGGACAAGCGACTGTGCTTGCCTCAGTTTCTTCATCTGTAAAGCGGGGCTGAGGCCAGCCCCGGCCTCCCAGGGTTGTTGGGAAGATTAAGTGAGGCGGAACCGTGGAGCATCCTGCAGAGCGCCTGACCCGGAGCGAGCGCCACGTGAGCGGCGCCAGTCAGGGTCATTATTCCCATCAGCCCCTTCGTGAGGCCACGGAGGCCCCCCGAGAGGGAAGACGCCACGGCTGCGGAGGGCCCGGCCTTCCCCTCCCGGCCCAGAACGGGCAGGCAGCTGGGCGCACCTGGGTTTACCTTTGCTCCTGGCCTTGTCCTGGTCAGACAGGTGCTCCGTTCGAGTTCTGGTCACGAGCTCCACGTTGCTGGCGCTGTAGACCTGGGGGCGGGAGGGAGGCACGGGCTGAAGGGCTCGGGGGACCCCCACCCACCCAGGCCTAGGGGGCCCAGAGGGAGGGGGTGGGAGCACTCCTGGCAGGAGGCCCGCCTCGAGGATCACAGCTTTAGAGGGGGAGGCGGCCTCCGAAGTCATCTAGTCCGACCCTCTCATTTTACAGATGAGGAAACTGAGGCCAGGAGATGGAGTGACTCGCCACTCCCCTCTTCCCCACAAGTATCCCGGGGAGTCCTCGTACCAGCCTCGAGAGGAAGACGGCGCCAGGCTTTTACACCTATTTTGCACCTGCGAAAACTGCGGGGAAGAAAGGGGGAGGCCGCCGCGCCCCCCTGGGCCATCTGGGGACCAGCAACAGCACCGGCACAAGCCAGGGCCCGGCGTCGGCTCTGGCTGGGATCGGGCCGGGGAGCAAAGCTTCCCCCTCCCCTCCCTCCCGGGGCCCCTCGCCAGTCCCTGCCTTGGCCTCGTAGCCACTGACAACTTCCATCTTCTCCGACCGCCAGCCCCAGATCCCGCACTTGTTCCTGGAAGAGACCAAGCGGTTTTCAGTGCGGACCTTCCCGGAGCCTCCTTTGCTGTCCCACAAGCAGGCAAGAGCAGGGGCTTCCCACGGAGACCATGCCGGAGGCCGGTGGGCTGTCCGGGTGAGCCACTCGTCTGGGCTAGCCTCGACTCGTCACTCAGAACATCAGAACGTTTTCTACAGAATTCAGGCCAGAATTTGGGAGGCGGGAACTTGCCCATCCCTGACCCGCCAACCCCTCTCTCCTGCGCCGCGGCCATACACAGCTCTGGGGGCAGCAGCCCGGCCGGGCCTGCCAGAAAGGTCCATGCAGGAGGCTGGGGAGCCCCTTTCCTTGCCCTCTTCCCAGCCCTGGCCAGCTCTGTGTACCGATGGATCCTGGGATGGGAGAGCTAGGCTGGAAGCCACCTCGGGGACAGTCAAGTATAATCCTCAGGTTTTACAGATGAGGAAACTGAGGCCCTGGGATTAAAATGGAGGCTCAAGGGGGCAGCTGGTTGGCTCAGTGGATGGAGAGCCAGGCCTAGAGACGGGAGGTCCTGGGTTCAAATCTGGCCTCAGACACTTCCCAGCTGTGTGACCCTGGGCAAGTCACTTGACCCCCATGGCCTACCCTGACCACTCTTCTGCCTTGGAGCCAATACACAGGACTGACTCCAAGAGGGAAGGTGAGGGCTTAAAAAAAAGGAGGGTCAAACAGAGAGTTGGAAGGGAAAGGAGAGGCCTCCTAGTCCAGCCCCTTTGTTTTAACACATGGGGAAACTGAGAACTTTCACTCAGGCATTTTAAGTCAGTTTTTCACAGCACTTTCTGGCTTGAAAAATGCCCAACCCTGGAAGGTTGATGATGCGAGTTCTCTCATTTTAAGGCCCAGAAAAGTGACCGGGCCACTGGCTAGGGTCAAAGCCGAGTCTCCCGGCCCACGGCCCAAGCCAGGCACTCCCTCCCTCCCTCCCTCGCTCCCCCTCTCCTACTTTCGGGCTGACCTCTCGAAGGCAACATTGCGGGTATCCAGGTGGGTGGACACGATGGGCGAGGTGAGCCGGCTGGCCACGTGCTCCTCGCTGGGCTGCATGGCCGCCAGCAGGGCCTCGGGCTCATGCAGGGCCAAGGCCAGCGTCTCTGTTCGGACCACCTGCTGGTCATGGTCCACCTCCATCACCAGGGCGCCGGCCTCTGGAAGGAGCCTGAGTCAGTGACTCCGGGCAGCCCAGCCCACCCTGGGATGGGGCCCGAGTTGCCTGCCTCAGTTTCCCCTTTTCTCTCACCCTGGCCTTTGAAGATATAGCTCCTCCGGCCCCGCTGCCAGGTCATATGCTCGAAGCCCAGGAGGCTGGTGTCCACACGCAGACTCTGGCCACGCTTCCACACGCGGTACACATCACTCGGGCACATCTTCGACACGAGGGGCACTGTGGGCATGGGGTCAGGGGCTAGAGGTCACAGGGCTGGGCTCCCACAGAAGCCAACCGGCCCCCTGGGCACCCCACCTGGGGGGCGGGGGGGGGTCTCCACTTACCCCAGCTGGTGAATTCCCACTTCATCTCTACATAGAAATCAGGTGCCTGGGAGAGACAGGTGGGAAGGGGGACGCCAGGTTCAGAGGAGGTAACTTCCGGGGTCCCCTGCTCCAGAGTGCACCCACCGGCACCCTGAGCAGAAGAGCCAGCCCCCTCCCACTCCTCCAGGAAGCATCCGGCCCCTTCTCATTCTGAGCAGCAGTAGGCCAAGCCTGAAGTCCGGAGGGACCCGGTTCTCATCCCTCCTCCCCGGCTGAATGGCTACCGGCAAGAAAGAATCAATCCAGCCTGGATACCTACGAGCTCTGCAGCTCTGGCAAAAGACTTCACTTTCCCTTCTGAACCTCAGTTTCCCCATCAGTAAAATGGGGGAAATGAGCCTTGCCTGCCTCCCTCCCTCTCAGGGCTTCTGCTATAAGAAAAGGGCCTCGTTACTCTCCGTGCTTGCAGTCGAGCCGGGGGTACCCCCCTCCCCGTGCCCGCCAAACTCCCCGGCATCTGCCCAGCTGCACCCCTGTACCTGGCAGAGCTTGTTAAGGAGCTCGGGGATGCCTGCCAGCCTCTGTGTGGCCCGCTGGTAGTCCCGGTACTGCAGCACCAGCTGGACTATCTCAGGATCCCCAGTACTGACAGCCTCCTGTAGGACTATGGGGGGGGGGCACGATAACCTTGGCATCCGGTGGCCCCCCCAGCCCAGCCCCAGCCACTGCTGATATCCCGCGTGGTGGGTCCCCAGGCTGGCTGTGACAGGACTAATGGCAAGAAAGCAGAGGGACTCGGAGGAGGGAAAATGGCACTGAGATCTGGGGAGACCCTCACCTTCTGTCTCAGTAACAACTAAGGCAGGATGGCCCAGGGCTGGGCAAATGGGCTTAAGTGACTCGCCCAGGGTCACCCAGCTAGGAAGTGTCTGAGGCTGGATTTGAACCCTGATCCTCCCCATTCCAGGGCTTCTTGAGTGGAGCCTCAACATCCTCCAAGGGCAGGCGCTGGGAAAGTGAAAGGCAGGCCCAAAGGGGGACAGGGAGAAGCTCCAAGAATTTCCAAGTCTACCGCCCTCGTTTTACAGCTGAGGAAACTGAGAGCCCGGGAGCTCAGGCCCTTGTCCAGGATCACAGAGCGAGCAAGTGTCTGAGGCAGGATTTCCATCCCCTCCTTCGGGCCCCTCCAACCCTCTGTAGGCACTGCGATCCACTGCCTAACTTGGGCTGGGGGTGGGGGCGTCCCGGGAGTGAGACCTGAGGCAGGGGGGGCTGGGGGAGGCTGGGGAGCACATGGCAGCCCTTGGCCTCTCCAGCCTCCTCACCCTGGCCCAGGGGCCCAGCCAGTGCCCCGTGGCTTCCCCAGCAGGTACCTGCCCAGCCTTGGCGGTTCTCCTTGCCCACGTTGGCATTGTGCCGGAGCAGGACTCGGACCGACTCCAAGTTCCCCAGGGACACGGCCAGCTCCAGGGGGGTCCGACCCCGAGGATCCACCAGCTCGATGTCATGCTGCAGAGAGGGAGGCAGGACCTTGGAGAGGGGGAGGCCCCCGGGGGCTGGGAGGACCCCCTGGCAATCACGGAGCCTGGCTGGCTGCCCAGAGTGGGGGGGGGCAGGGGAGC